>NC_142794.1:105260242-105527401 GCF_049724085.1 Artemia sp. Qi Xiang Cuo | reverse complement strand
GTGGAAGATAGAAAAGTAATACCATACTTGCAAATATTTTCACAGAAGATAAATACCAGACCGATTAAGATTTTTCCGAAAGATAAAAAGTTCTAGTTCAATTTAAAATTCTCAAAATAAAGTTATGACCAGATGAAGCTATATTCTGAAATTTAGTAATGTAGTTACCATTGTGCCCGCTTATGAATTTTAAGAAGGAAAATGAAAAAGCTCCAACTTCAGTTCTTAATTTCTCAATGAAATAAAACATTCAAAGTTCTCTTCTAATTTTTCCAAGAAAATAAAAGGTTCCATTTCAGTTCAGGTTTTTTCTCAAAGAGATGAAACAATTTAAAGTCCTATTCTAATTTTAAATTAAATTTTACCTGCTTTGTCTTATGGATTTACCCCTCAAATTTTTAAATTAGAAAATGAGGGACTTGTTCTATTATTAAAGACAATCGTTCAAACTCGTTCATCTAACCTCCAAAACAATAGGTTTGGTTAGGAATAAATAAATATTAATAAATAAATAGAAACATTTCTACATTTTTAAGTTAGGTTAGATTAACTTGTCATGAGCTCTCATGATAAGTTAACCTAACCTTTTCCGGCGAGTATGGTTAGGTTAGGTTAGGCTAGATTAAGTTAGGTTAGATTAGGTTAGGTTAAGTTAGGTTAGGTTAGCCCACGTACGCGTCACTTAGGTTAGCTTAGGTTAGGTGAGAGACAGGCAAAAAGTTAGGTGTATGATTAGGTTAGGTTAGGTTAGATTAAGTTAGCTTAGATTAAGTTAGGTTAGGTTAGTTAGGTTAGGCTAGGTTAGCCTACGTACGCGCACGTACGTAGGCTAACCTAACCTAACCTAACTTAACCTAACCTAACTTAATCTAAGCTAATTTAATCTAACCTAACCTAACCTAATCATACACCTAACTTTTTGCCTGTCTCTCGCCTAACCTAAGCTAACCTAAGTGACGCGTACGTGGGCTAGCCTAACCTAACTTAACCTAACCTAATCTAACCTAACTTAATCTAGCCTAACCTAACCATACTCACCGGAAAAGGATAGGTTAACTTATCATGAGAGCTCATGACAAGTTAATCTAACCTAACTTAAAAATGTAGAAATGTTTCTATTTATTTATTAATATTTATTTATTCCTAACCGAACCTATTGTTTTGGAGGTTAGATGAACGAGTTTGAACGATTGTCTTTAATAATAGAACAAGTCCCTCATTTTCTAGTTTAAAAATTTGAGGGTTAAATCCATAAGACAAAGCAGGTAAAATTTAATTTAAAATTAGAATAGGACTTTAAATTTTTTATCTCTTTGAGGAAAAAACCTGAACTGAAATGTAACCTTTTTATTTTCTTGGAAAAATTATAAGAGAACTTTGAATGTTTTATTTCTTTGAGAAATTAAGAACTGAAGTGGGAGCTTTTTCATTTTTATTGGTAAAATTCAGAATTGAGCAAACTTTTTTCACTTCTTTAAGAAAATTCAGAAGAGAACTTGAGCTTTTCTTCACTTCGTTGTGAAAATTTAAAATTGAACTAGAATTTTTTATCTTCCGGGAAAATATTTACATGTATGGTATTTATCTTCTGTGAAAATATTCACAAGTATGGTATTACTCTTTCTATCTTTCACCGAAAAATTAGAATTGAACTTTAAATTTCTTTATGTCTTTGTGAAATAAAGAACTGAAGTGGAAGATTTTTGTTTTCTCTGGTGAAATTAGAATTGAAGCGTGTTCTTTGGTTAAATTCAGTAGAGAACTTGAACTTTCCTTGACTTGGTTGAGAAAATTTAAAATTGAACTAGAACTTTTTATCTTCCGGGAAAATATTCACATGTATTATATTTATCTTCTGTGAAAATATTCACGAGTATGGTATTAATTTTTCTATCCCTCACCGAAAAATTTAGAATTGAACTTTAAATTTCTTTATGTCTTTGTGAAATAAAGAACTGAAGTGGAAGATTTTGTTTTCTCTGGAGAAATTAGAATTGAAGTGTGTTCTTTGGTAGAGTTCAGAGGAGAACTTGAACTTTTCTTCGCTTCGTTGAGAAAATTTTAAATTGAACTAGAAACTTTTTATCTTCCGGGAAAATATTCACAAGTATGGTATTACTTTTTCTATCTTCCACATAAAAATTTATAATTGAACTTTAAATTTCTTTATGTCTTTGTGAAATAAAGAACTGAATTGGAAGATTTTTATTTTCTCTGGCGAAATTAGAATTGAATTGTGTTCTTTGGTAAAATTCAGAAGAGAACTTGAATTTTTCTTCACTTCGTTGAGAAAATTTTAAATTGAACTAGAACTTTTTATCTTCTGGGAAAATATTCACAAGTGTGGTATTACTTTTTCTATCTACCACCGAAAAATTTAGAATTGAACTTTAAATTTCTTTATGTCTTTGTGAAATAAAGAACTTGGGTGGAAGATTTTTATTTTCTCTGGAGAAATTAGAATTGTATTGTGTTCTTTGGTAAAATTCAGTAGAAAACTTGAACTTTCCTTGACTTCGTTGAGAAAATTTTAAATTGAACTAGAACTTTTTATCCTCCGTGAAAATATTTCACAAGTACGGTATTGCTTTTCCTATCTACCACCGAAAAATTTAGAATTGAACTTTAAATTTCTTCATGTCTTTGTGAAATAAACATCTGAAGCAGAAGATTTTTGTTTTCTCTGGAGAAATTAGAATTAAAGTGTGTTCTTTGGTAAAATTCCGAAGAGAACTTGAACTTTTCTTCACTTCGTTGAGAAAATTAAAAAATGAAGTAGAACTTTTTACCTTCATAGAAAATAATCAAAATCATAGTATAACTTTTCCTATCTGCCACCGAAAAATTAGAATTGAACTTTAAATTTTTCATGTCTTGGTGAACTTAAACATGAAGTGGAAGATTTATGTTTTCTCTGGAGAAATTAGAATTGAAGTGTGTTCTTTGGTAAAATTCCGAAGAGAACTTGAACTTTTCTTCACTTCGTTGAGAAAATTTAAAAATGAACTAGAACTTTTTACCTTCATAGAAAATATTTCACAAGTACGGTATTGCTTTTCCTATCTGCCACCGAAAAATTAGAATTGAACTTTAAATTTTTCATGTCTTGGTGAACTTAAAACTGACGTGGAAGATTTATGTTTTCTCTGGAGAAATTAGAATTGTAGCGTGTTCTTTGTTAAAATTCAGAAGAGATCTTGAACTCTCCTTAACCTCGTTGAGGAAATTTAAGAATGAACTAGTACTTTTTATCCTCCATGATTATATTCAAAAGTATGGTATTGCTTTTTCTATCTTCCACCGAAAAATTCGAATTTAGCTTTAAATTTATTTATTTCTTTGTTAAATAATGAACTGAGTTGGAAGATTGTAGTTTTCTCTGAGAAATTAGAATTGTTGCGTGTTCTTTGGTAAAATTCAGAAGAGAACTTGAACGTTTCTTCACTTCGTTGAGAAAATTTAAAAATGAACTAGAACTTTTTACCTTCATAGAAAATAATCAAAATCATAGTATAACTTTTTCTATCTGCCACCGAAAAATTAGAATTGAACTTTAAATTTTTCATGTCTTGGTGAACTTAAAACTGACGTGGAAGATTTATGTTTTCTCTGGTGAAATTAGAATTGAAGCGTGTTCTTTGGTAAAGTTCAGAAGAGAACTTGAACTTTTCTTCACTTCGTTGAGAAAATTTTAAATTGAACTAGAACTTTTTATCTTCCATGAAAATATTCACAAGTATGATATTACTTTTCCTATCTTCCACCGAAAAATTAGAATTGAGCTTTAAATTTCTTTATGTCTTTGTGAAATATAGAACTGAAGTGGAAGATTTATGTTTTCTCTGGAGAAATTAGAATTGAAGCGTGTTCTTTGGTAAAGTTCAGAAGAGAACTTGAACTTTTCTTCACTTCGTTGAGAAAATTTTAAATTGAACTAGAACTTTTTATCTTCCATGAAAATATTCACAAGTACGGTATTGCTTTTCCTATCTGCCACCGAAAAATTAGAATTGAGCTTTAAATTTCTTTATGTCTTTGTGAACTTAAAACTGAAGTGGAAGATTTTTGTTTTCTCTGGAGAAATTAGAATTGAATTGTGTTCTTTGGTAAAATTCAGAAGAGAACTTGAACTTTCCTTGACTTCGTTGAGAAAATTTTAAATTGAACTAGAACTTTTTATCTTCCATGAAAATATTCACAAGTACGGTATTACTTTTTCTATCGGCCACCGAAAAATTTAGAATTGAACTTTAAATTTCTTTATGTCCTTGTGAAATAAAGAACTGAAGTGGAAGATTTTTGTTTTCTCTGGAGAAATTAGAATTGTAGCGTGTTCTTTGGTAAAATTCAGAAGAGAACTTGAACTTTTCTTCACTTTGTTGAGAAAATTTAAAAATGAACTAGAACTTTTTACCTTCATAGAAAATAATCAAAATCATAGTATTGCTTTTCCTATCTACCACCGAAAAATTAGAATTGAACTTTAAATTTTTCATGTCTTGGTGAACTTAAAACTGACGTGGAAGATTTTTGTTTTCTCTGGAGAATATAGAATTGAAGCGTGTTCTTTGGTAAAATTCCGAAGAGAACTTGAACTTTTCTTCATTTCGTTGAGAAAATTTAAAAATGAACTAGAACTTTTTACCTTCATAGAAAATAATCAAAATCATAGTATAACTGTTCCTATCTGTCACCGAAAAATTAGAAATGAACTTAAAAATTTTCATGTCTTGGTGAACTTAAAACTGACGTGGAAGATTTATGTTTTCTCTGGGGAAATTAGAATTAAAGTGTGTTCTTTGGTAAAGTTCAGAAGAGAACTTGAACTTTTCTTCACTTCGTTGAGAAAATTTTAAATTGAACTAGAACTTTTTACCTTCATAGAAAATAATCAAAATCATAGTATAACTTTTCCTATCTGCCATCGAAAAATTAGAATTGAACTTTAAATTTTTCATGTCTTGGTGAACTTAAAACTGACGTGGAAGATTTTTGTTTTCTCTGGTGAAATTAGAATTGAAGCGTGTTCTTTGGTAAAATTCAGAAGAAAACTTGAACTTTTCTATCTTCTATGAAAAATTGAGTCTGCTAGTAGCATCTCTATCTCTAAAAATTCTTTTTCTTACATCTCTGACCTTTTTAATAGATATTCTGAACGTTTGACGTTCTAGCATACCCTAAAAATAATGAACACTTAACAAAATAATGCATAAAATATTTTTAATGAAATAATGATATGTAGAATATTAATATAAAAATACGTTAAATACATTATTACACATTATTAGTACACTTGCGCTTCACTTTCCGTCAATTCATCTTTATATTCATTGATGATATTGTCTGCTAATGTCCTTTTTATTCTGCCTGCGATTTCACTGTCTATTGTCACATTATTTTTACATAGATGGCAGTTTTGACACATTGACAAGATATGATTTATGATGTTGGTGCAGGAGTATGCTTGTCTTCTTCTTGTTCTCTTTAAAATGCTAATACTGGAAAGAGGTTGATAGGATTTATCAACAGGTAATGTGTTACCAGAAGCCGTAGCAAGGAGTTGTCCCCGATCATCGACAATTATTTTTAAGTTTGCATTCTCTTTGAGCACTAATTTCTCTGGTAATGTTACTCTTGCATATCCGCCGTTTACACGATTGAAATTCTTGGGTACTCCAAAGAAATTTAACTTCTCGCTGTTATGACAACGTATGCATACATTGCCAATAAGATCTCCGCTTGCACTCGTTTCATAGTTCAGGTATTTCTCCTTGTCAGCGTTCAACACGACAATGATTTTTTCATGTGCACATACTTTCGTCGAATAATTCATCTTCACTTTTTACAGATATGAATTGTGTGTTGATCCTTCCACTGCGTAAAAAATACTGATTTAATGCATGCAATAAACTCGGTAGTGTCGATAACCTGCCATAGAGTACCAGTGGAAAAGCCGCGTCGTGTCCATGAACAAGCACAGAGTACGATTGGTAGAGCCGTAAGCATATTTCATATCATTTTAAGATACGTAAAAAGTCAAAAAAATACCATGTTAAAAAATTCAAGAAAGTATTTACGAATTGGGGAGGGGACTCTTTGAGGTTGGAAAATGGGTATAGGAATGACATTATGAATGGAACTTGTTCAGAAGATATAATAAAGCCATAAAAAAGTATTAAAAAAATGGAGAGGGGGCTCTTTGGGAGGCCCGGGGAGGGTGTTTGGGGGACCCTTGGAGGAGGGTGGGAGCCCGGGGAACCTTTGGGGACCGGGGGTTCCTTCGGAATTGGGGTATGGGGGGGGGGCGTTTGGGGGATAACATTTCGAAATTTTTACTTTTTAGTTTACTTTTTGCGGCGCATCCCTGCGGCGCATTCCTGCGGTGCCTCCCATGCGGCGCATCCCCTGACCCCGCGGCGCATCCCCTGCGGCGCATCCCCATGCGGCGCTTTCCTGGCCTGTGGCGCTTCTCGGGCCCGGGGACCTTTGAGGACCGGGTGAGGGTCTTTGGGGTCCGGGGGCCCTTTGAGGGTCCGGGGGGCCCTTTGAGGACCAGGGGAGGGCCTTTGGGAGCCCAGTGGACCTTTTTTTAAGTGACCTGTAAAATTTAGTATAGGCTACAGGTCGTTCTTTATTATAATGGAGGTGATCGTCTCTTACTAGGTTGCTAGCTACCGCTGCAACCCGGATGATCATCTCTTAATAGGCTGCTAGCTGCCACGGTAACCCTGATGCGCAGGTGGTTAAGGTAAATAGAGGTAAATTAAATATTGTTTTAAGGTCTCTGGTATGTTCATTCTTTTAACTTCGTCCACTGTATCAGTACAATATAAATGCTCCATGACTAAATACCGGCACATTGACTGAAGTGACCAGTCAGCGTCATTGAAGGCAAGTTTCCATAGTTTCCAAAACCATTTCTTCTTTGGTGGTAGTCCTGGAGTGTTACTATTTCTTACTAAATGCTTGATTATTTTCTGGTATTCTTTATTAACATCTATAGGCAACTTTGAATGATAAACTGTCTCATTTTCAAAAAAACATTGGGCTATGGCAAAATATTCTTTGAATGAACGATTTTTTAACGCAATGATTAAGGCTGTTCTTCTTTTGAAAATTTTCTTTTGATTTTGTGTATATTCAATGTCACTTATTGCATTTAGGTCGGCTCCATTGTTCAGCAGCAGTTGGCAAATATCCAGATAACCTTTTTCAGCAGCAAAATGCAAAGCCGTTTTGTTGAACAAGGTGCTTTTCACATTTGGGTCAGCTTTATTCCTCAAAAGCAGTTGACAAATGTTCTCTGCGCCTTCTTCAGCAGCAAAATGTAGAGATGTTTTGTTGTATGGGCCACATTTTGCATTTGGGTTGGCTCCATAGCTCAGAAGCAGTTGACAAATATCCAGTTTGCCTTTAAGAGTAGCAGCATGCAAAGGTGTTATGTTGAATAAGGAGTTTGCCATTATCCATTTTGCCTTATTAGCATAAGCCCCTGGTGTTTCGCTGTACCTTACACATTTCACATTTGGTCTGGCTCCTTTAGTTAGCAGCAGTTTACATATATTGAAATAACGATTTTCAACAGAAATATGCAGAGGTGTTCTTTCGTATAAATCTGACGCATTTGGGTCGGCTCCGTAGCTCAGCAGTAGTTGACAAATAGCCAGTTTGTCTTTTTCTGCAATGTAGATAAGTTTCCGGTTGGACCAGAAACTTTGTGCAGCACAATGTAAAGGTGTTTCTTGCAATTATATTCTTCAGATTTGGGTCAGCTCCATAGCTGAGCAGAAGTTGACAAATAGCCAGTTTTCCTTCTTGTGCAGAATAATGTAAAGGTGTATTGTGAAGCCAATATTTCACATCTGTCACATTCGGGTCGGCTCCAAAGCTCAGCAGCAGTCGACAACTGGACAGTTTGCCTTTTCTTACAAGATAATGTAGCAGTTTTTTTCCATTCCAATAGTATTTCATAGTTGCATTTATGTCACCTCTTATATAAACTAGGTTGCTAGCTACCGCTGCAACCCGGATATCTTAAGACTCGTATCATGTACCAGAAACTTTACAAAAAATAAAACTAATTTTAAATTTTTCAGGTATTTTTTAGTTTGAGTTAAAAGATTAAAATCACTGCTCAGATATCATAAATATTTTTGCAGTTTACATAATAACTTTAGCAATTCCAAGCTGAAAAATAAAATATACAAAAAAAAATTATTTTTATGGTCTGGAAATACACATTAAGTACCACAAACCTAAGAAAAAATATAACTAATTTTAAAATTCTTATGTATTTTTTTTAGTTTGAATTACGAGATTACAATTATTGCTCAGATGTCATAAATATTTTTGGAGTTTACATAATAACTTTAGCGATTCTAAACTGAAAAATAAAATATATAAGAAAATTGAATTTTTTGTTCTGGAAATACATATCAAATCCTACTTCGAGTAGTTAGAGCCCAACCAAAAATAAAACTAATTTAAAAATTTTAAGGTATTTTTCTAACTTGAACTTAAAGATTCAAATTATTGCTCGGATACCATAGATATTTTTGCAGTTTAAACAAGCTGCAAAGAACACATACGGAAAAAGTTAATAATTACATTCAAAAATCCAAAAAGATGGCAACAATACAGGCTGATCTTTGTAAATTGAGAAACATTTTTACGAATTTTTACCGGGATTACAAAAAATTTTTAAAATTACAGATTAAAATAAGATTTGTATCAAGTACCAGTAACCAAACAAAATTTAAAACTAATTTTGAAATTTTCAGGTATTTTGTTAAATTGAATGAAAAGATTAAAATTATTGCTCAGACATCATAAATATATTTGCAGTTTACATAATAACTTTAGTGATTCTAGACTGAAAAATAAAATATACAAAAAAAATTAATTATTATTGCTAAAATAATTATTAAATCATAATTCCTAAAAAAAGAGTCAGAACAAAAAGTACTCAATTAAAACTGCTTTGCCCGAAACCCCTATAGAGAAAACTTTCTTTCCCATGGCTTCAACAGCAAGGGAAATATATTGCCTTGAAAATCAAGAAAAATGGCAACTACTATAGCATTCTGCCTAAAAGGCATCTTTTTTTGTTTTTTGTTTTTCTTTACCCTCAGCTAGCTAGGAGCTGGAAAATCATAGAGAGCTGTATAATGGCTCATTTTAAAGTAAATTGCTACATCCTGTAATTAATTTCCTTTAAGACAATTGCTACAATTGCCTTTTTTAATTAAAAATAAAAAATAGTTTTTAAAATAAAATCAATTTTGACAAAAAACTACATTTTCGTGTACCAGCTCGATGAATGACGTCATAATCGTATAGACTATAACCATATATGACGTAATAAGGGAATGCAATGTTTATAAACAATTATCTGTTGACAAAATAATAATTATCCTATTAATTTAGATTAAATAATTTTATTTCATCTTAGTTCAAAGTTATGATTGTATCCTGAAACCAACCTTTTTTTGGCTTAACCCATATAGTACGTATCTCTATATTGTTGTCCTACATTTCCAAAGAAAAATATTCAAACTTTATTTATTTTAGCTGTCATTATTATGTAAAGTCGTTAAATTTATTATGTAAACTTCAAAAATATTTATTTCAATTCAATAATACTAATATTTTAATTCAAACTAGAAAACACCTCAAGATTTTAATTTAGTTATATTTTTTGTCTCCTGGAACCAAAGTTTTTGGCTTAACCCATGATGTACGTATGACCATCTATAGTGCTGTCTAAATATTTCCAAAGAAAGAAATTCAATTTATTTATTTTAGATTTCAATTCAGAATCGCTAAAGTTATTATATAAAGTGAAAAAATATTTATGATGTCTAACCAATAATAGTATTTTTTAAAATTCAAACAGGAAAAATACCTGAAAATTTTAAAGTTAGTTTTGTTTTTTGTCTCTCGGCACCGAAATTGTTTTGGCTTAATCCGTAAAGTACATATTACTATAGCGACGTCCTATATTTCTAAGGAAAGAAAATCATATTTTTTTATTTTCAAGCAGTTTGTGGTAAACAACTGTATAGTAAGAGTGACTCGTATCAATAGTAACCAAGACACTAAAAAACAGAATTTTGATACTAACATATACATAAAAAAGAATTGAATTTTTATGCTAATTTAAAATATATAAGTTTCATCAAGTTTAACGTTACCCATCAAACGTTACGAGCGTGTGAAAATGTGCCTTAATTTCGAAAAAAGGGAGAAACAACCCTGAAAAGTCACAGAATCTTAACGAAAACCACACCATCAGATTCAACGTATCAGTAAACCATACTGTAGAGTTTTAAAGCTCCTATCTGAAAAATGTAGAATTTGGTATTTTTGCCAGAAGAAAGATCAGGGATGCATGTTTATTTGCTTGTTTGTTTGTTTCTTTTCCTCAGGGGTGAACAAAAGAACCGGGGTGAACAGGGGTGAAAAAATAAATAAAAAAATAGAATCACTTTTTACACATATAGCTTGGCACTGGAATATCGTAGAGTTGTTCAATGGCTCATTTTAAAGAAAATTTCTAGATCTAGTGCCATTTGTAATTAAAGTTTTTTTTTAAATAGAATCAATTTTTTACAAAAAATTTCAATTTAATGCACAACATTTATCAATGACGTCATAATCGTAAGTTGTAGTACATAAAGGCTCGATCATCGAATAAAGCTGAAACTAAGTAAAGGATGGTTATGCCTCCGTTTATTCACAGTGGTATCTAATATTTTCCATTACCTCTGTAAACTGTTCCACAGTTGCCAGTCCATACCTTGGAAGTTTTTATTACAAATACAATATTTCTTTTGGCTATTACTATGAACTTTTTCCAAAGCATTTCTAGCCGACTTTTGAACTACATCCGCTCTTTCAGAGAGAAATCTAATGTGTAATTTTGAATATTTTTCGTAATCCCGGTAAAACATATTTCTGTCTTCTTCTTGGATTTCTGAATACAATTTTTAACTTTGTCTTTATGCGTTCTTTGCAGCTTGTGTAAACTGTAAAAATATTTACGTAAAAAAATCCGACCAATAGTTTGAATCTTTCAATTACAACAAGAAAAATACCTTAAAATTTAAAAATTAGTTTCATTTTTGGTTCGGTTCTAACTACCCGATTTGATGTGTATTTCCAGACCAAAAAATTAATTTTTTTTTGTATATTTTATTTTTCAGTCTAGAATCACTGAAGTTATTATGTAAACTGCAAACATATTTATGATATCTGAGCAGTAATTTTAATCTTTTCATTCTATTTAACAAAATACCTGAAAATTTCAAAATTAGTTTTAAATTTTGTTTGGTTACTGGTACTTGATACAAATCTTATTTTAATCTGTAATTTTAAACATTTTTCGTAATCCCGGTAAAAATTCGTAAAATGTTTCTCAATTTACAAAGATCAGCCTGTATTGTTGCCATCTTTTTGGACTTTTGAATGTAATTATTAACATTTTCCATATGTGTTCTTTGCAGCTTGTGTAGACTTCAAAAATATCTATGGTATCCAAGCAATAATTTGAATCTTTCAGTTCAAGTTAGAAAAATACCTTAAAATTTTTAAATTAGTTTTATTTTTGGTTGGGTTCTAACTACTCGAAGTAGGATTTGATATGTATTTCCAGAACAAAAAATTCAATTTTCTAATATATTTTATTTTTCAGTTTAGAATCGCTAAAGTTATTATGTAAGCTGCAAAAATATTTATGATATTTGAGCAATAATTGTAATCTCTTAATTCAAACTAAAAAAAATACATAAGAATTTTAAAATTAGTTTTATTTTTTCTTAGGTTTGTGGTACTTAATGTGTATTTCCAGACCATAAAAATAATTTTTTTTTTGTATATTTTATTTTTCAGTTTAGAATCGCTAAAGTTATTATATAAACTGCAAAAAATATTTATTATATCTGAGCAGCGATTTTAATCTTTTAACTCAAACTAAAAAATACCTGGAAATTTTAAAATTAGTTTTATTGTTTGTAAAGTTTCTTGTACATGATACGAGTCTTAAGATATTATATAAGAGGTGACATAAATGCAACTATGAAATACTATTGGGATGGAAAAAAACTGCAACATTATCTTGCAAAAAAAGGCAAACTGTCCAGTTGTCAACTGCTGCTGAGCTTTGGAGCCGACCCGAATGTGACAGATTGGCTTCACAAAACACCTTTACATTATTCTGCAAAAGAAGGAAAACTGGATATTTGTCAACTTCTGCTCAGCTATGGAGCCGACCCAAATTTGAAGAGTAAATTACAAGTAACACCTTTACTTTGTGCTGCGCAAAAAGTAAGTGAATTCTGGTCCAAACCGGCGGAACTTATCTCCATTGCAGAAAAAGACAAACTGGCTATTTGTCAACTACCGCTAAGCTACGAAGCCGACCAAAATGCGTTGGCTTTCAACAAAATAACACCTCTGCATTTTTCTGTTGAAAATGGTGATTTCAATATATGTAAACTGGTGCTAACCAAAGGAGCCTAGTTTCTTTTTGAATAATTTGTTCCTTTGGTTTGCAGGTTACTGCCATGTTACCAATCTGTTTCAGATCCAGCAAAGGGGTCAGACGAGCTGCATCATTTGTAAATACCTCAGCTTCTACGTTTCTATTGATGAATAGGTTAGATTTCTTTCTCAATTTCTTAAGAGTATTCATTCTCAAAAAATCGATGTGTTTTTTGGTTTCAAATTTTGGGGGTGGGGTATTTGTAAATGTCTGAGCTGGTGAGATTACTACAGTGAACATTGGGATGGATATTCTATAACCATGGGTTGGTGCTGTTGAATCAGCACCAATTAGGCAAATTGATTGCCTAATCGAAGGGGAGAGGATTTCCAAGAAATTGATTGTGTAATCGAAGGGGAACTAAATTTCTGAGAAATTGATTTATATATTCGGCGGGGAGAATGTTTCGATCCGATAACGGGAAACAGGATCACATGTCTCCTTCTAAGCCAATCAGGGAGCCGGAAATATTAGCGGGAGAGGATTGCAGAGAATATAAGGAAAGGATTTTTGCTATAGTTTTTATTAGTGTTTGAAGAAAGTTCAAGGATTGAGAACAGTTTCACTTTACTCATTAGGATATATTTGTGCTGATGATGAGTGGAATGTTTACACCATTAAAAATTAATAGTGGAGTTGGTAGCAATGACACAAGAGCCCCAAACATTGCGGTGGAAATCACAAGAGGATCACGTCTTTGTATGGAATCTTTTGGTCTCGTGTATCCATCCTTTGGGTCCGCGGATTCTAAAACTTTTGTTTATGGATACGCCTTAAAGGCTTCGCTTCGCCGTTCTTGTTTTCTTTCGGCGCACTTCTTAATTGTTGGAGTAGTTATGGTTTGGTTCTCATAAACTGGTTCGAGATATTTTCTAACAGCCTACCTGGTACTCCAATGGATGCGACTGCGGCACCAATGCTAATAACTTTTAGCAATTTCATTACGGAAACTTTTTTTCAACTAATTGATATTGCTTTGGGCAAGTTGTTTTATTTCTAAATTTTAGCTAGTATGGACTAAAGTTCGTTCTTTACTATAAATTTTCCAGAATTTTCGGTTCTGGCTCCATAGTTATTACGGCTCCTGAAACGCTACATCAGTTCCATTTTTTCTACTCCGGAGTAGAGGATAATTCGGGACTCCATGGAGTTGGTTTCATCATGAACCAAAGAACCAGAAATACTCTCCTAGAATAGGAACTAGTCTCTTGTAGACTTGCCAGAATCTGACTAAAAAGAAAACCCCAAAAATGTGTCAATAATTTCTACCTATGCCCCCACCCTTGACGCTGCTGATACGACCAAGGATGATTTCTATGGCGAGCTGCAACAGCTGTCTTCCTCTGTTGCCGCACGTGATTACCGTGATTACCCGCAAGCTTTACCAAACCCTGAAAGAATTCGTTGGTAAGAAAGCTGCTGTCTCAGAAATAGTCAAAGATAGATCAGGAAAAATCATCAGTTGTCAGAAAGAGCGATCAGCATTATGGAAGGATCACTTTCAGATCCTCCTAAACCCATCCCCATCATCTGCTCCTGATTTTTTCCCACCTGCCGTCCCTAAAGCTACGATGTCGAGCTGGATACACCGACTAGAGCCGAAATACTAAAAGCGATCAAGACCCTGAAGAACCACAAAGCCTCAGGTGAAGACGGCCTACCCCCGGGAGTGTACAAACAATGCCCTGAGGTCACTGCTGAACAGCTCCATGGCATTCTCGAAGAAGTGTGGAGGACCAATTCTTTCTCAAAATATTGGAAGAAATCAGTCATTTTCCCTTTCTATAAGAAAGGAGATAAAACCGAATGCCAAAATTACCGCGGAATAAGTCTTATAGACATTGCGATCAAACTATTCAGGATCATACTCTTGAACCGCTTCAAAGGGGCAAAGGAGGAAAGAACTCGAGGAAATCAAGCAGGCTTTTGGCCAGGTAGAGGCTGCACTGAAAATATCTTCGTTTTTCGCCTCATTATCCAGCAGTTTAGAAGGTACAATTTACCCCTCATCTTGATGTTCCTGGACTTCATTGCCACCTTCGACTCTGTCACTCTCCAGAAGCTTTGGAAGATCCTAGAGAATGACGAAATGCCGCTGAAGTTTGTTGAGCTGATGAAGGCATACTATGACACATCAGTGAGCCGAGTTTGAGTCTGTGGCAAAGAAACTGAAGAATTCCTGGTTGAGTTTGGAGTAAAACAAGGGTGCGTCCTCTCTCCGACTCTGTTCAATTACTGCGTCGATTGGGTGCTTGAAAAAGCACTGTCGTCCTATCCAGGAGTTCAGATCAGAAAAAATCTTTCACTGACTGACCTCGATTATACGGATGATGTTGGCCTCCTGTCAGACCCCATAGAAGCTCAAAACATGCTTTACAACCTGGTGGCCTGGTCAGACCTGATCGGCTTGAAAGTCACCACAGAAAAAACAAAATTCATGGCTATTAACCACGACACAGGACCATTCACAGTAACTGTCAATCAAGCTCAGCTGGAAAAAGTCAACCGGTTCACATACCCAGGCTCCAAGATATGTACTGACGGATCTTTCGACGATGATATCAACAGAGGATACAGAAAGCGCAGACAGTCTTTGCCTCCCTTCAGAAACCCTTATGGAATCATCGCGAAGTCAGTGTCCGAACGAAAGTTTGAATCTACATGGCACTAGTCCGCACCGTTCTCCTATACGGATGCGAAACATGGTCAGTAAAACTACAGCATGAGAATACACTGAAGGTGTTTGAGCATACCTGTCTGCAAAGAATTCTCAGAATACAGCTTAGTGACCGTATCTCCAACACGGATCTACGTCGAATGTGCAATATTCAGAGAGATGTTGTGCTCACTATTTAAGAACGCCGTTTGAAAAGGTTGGGCCATGTATTACGGAAGCCGCCAGAGTACCTGCCTCGCCAAATACTTCTAGTCGAGCCTATTAGCACCTGGAAGAGACGCCAAGGAGGACAGAGGAAGAACTGGTGGAACATGGCCAAGTCAGACCTTGAACCTATAGGGGGTTTCAGAAAGTTCGGACACAGATGGTTAACTCAGCAGCTCGCTTTTGCAGAGAAGCTGGCAGAAGATCGCTCAACATGGTCCAAGAAGGTCTCCAGGATCATTGATGCCAGGCGGGGTGGAAACGCCTGATTCCCGCCACAAATACAAATACCAGTTTATGTAAACTTTACCAACTTATGCTATAGTTAAGTGGCCTATAAAATTTAATATAGGCAAGAGGTCGTTCCTTATTATAATTTTCAATATTTTCCCAGCACAGTAATCACAGACAAAGAATGAATCTATGACATCCTCTTTCCAACCTGTACATTGAATTAGTTGTTCTCTGTCATCTTTGGGTATGTCCTGTTGTAGGTGTTCTAAAATCGTGGCCATCATTACATCAAAACCTTTCTTATTCGAAAGGGATCTTAGACTCTTCAATTGGTATTTTGTCTTTATCTGCTCACAACTGTCACAATGCATTGTGGGGTATACATCCCTGATGTTAGCTACCTTATCAAGGCTCTCACCAAATAATTTTATTATTGTATTTTCATCCACAGAAACTCTAATATTGCTATCACCGTAAATGAAGTCTTGACTATTATTACGACAGAGTCTACTTGACACTTCTTCTATGTAATGACTTAGTTCCTTGTACGAGCCCTCGACTTTTAGTAGATTAATATGTTGTATAATCTTACATTTTGATACTGACTTATATACTCTATTAATGAAACAGTTAAATAAAGGAAAATGTGGAGCTAGTGCCCTTAGAGAACGCAAATAGCTCTGACATCCCTCATTTGGGCTACAGTATAACGAATGCCCATGCTTTCTTGTGTCCCTGTAATTGATTTCACAATAATCCAAGCCACAAGGGTAGAAATTAACCACTTTGTCAGTTGAAAATTTTAATGCTATATTATTTTCAAGGATATCAAAAAGAACTTGACATAATTCAATATCCGTCGGATAGAGCTTGCAGATATCAGGGTGACATTGCCAAGTAACCTGCTGCCCAATTTTTGGTTTTGAATGTTTACTCAGATTGTTATTGGTGACTTCAGCCATCATAATTTCCTTGTCAGATGTAGTAGTTTTAGAGCATTTTTCAATAGTTGTCTCGTACTTTTCAGGACAGTTTGTTCTACTACACAGAGAATTTTTTGCCAAATATTCAGTAGAACTAAACGAACTGTTGGAAACACAGTTAGAAATGCTTTTTTCTTGAGTCGGTGTTCCAGGAATTTGTTCTAAATCATTAGTCTTACAAACACATTTACTAATAACCCTAACAGGCTCGTTTTCGCCATAATTGAAAAACATTGCTTTTCCTTCGCTGTTGATAGGTATGCTTGTATATATATTTTTATTGCTGCTACATAAACTGCAATTGCTCCTTCCAAAATTAATATACGAATTTTATAAGAAGTACGCCTCCGTATATTCACTGTGTTGTCGAACATTTTCCATTGCATCTATAAACTGTTCCGCAGTTGCCAATCCACACCTTGGAAGCTTTTCGTTAAACTGACAACATTTCTTTTGGATATTACTATGAAGCTATGCCAAAGAATTTCTAGCCGACTTTTCAACAGCATCCACTCTTTCAAAGAGAATTTTAATCTGTAATTTTGAATACTTTTCGTGATCCCGATAAAACATGCGTAAAATGTTTCTCAATTTACAAAGATCAGCCTGCATTTTTGCCATCTTCTTGTATTTCTGAATGTAATTTTTCCCTTTGTCCTTATGCGTTCTTCGGTACAACCTCGCAGAGAATTTAATTTTTTCATAATAGCTTTTGTCACCCCAGTATCTACCCATTATTCTGGTAGCAACTTTTTTCTTATGTTTGTTTCGGTAATCTTCATCATTATCATACCGTTCCTTGCTCTTTTATCTAGCCTGCTCAATTGTTGCTTCTCTATAAAGTTTATCATTTTGATAACACTCCTTGATCTTTTGTTTGGCTGTCTCAATTTTTAATTCTTGATACACCTGGACGGTTGAATACCTTTGCTTTTAGTTTTTCTTACATTTGATGCGGTAATCTTCATCATTGTGATAACTCTCCTTGAACTTTTGTTTGGCTGTCTTAATTATTACTTTTCGATGCGCCTGGTCGGTTGAATACCTTTGTTTTGCTCTCTCAATTATTACTTCTCGATACACCAGGTCGGTTGAATACCTTTGCTTTTTTCTTTTCAAGATACTATCTCTGTTGTTTGTGTAGTACTGTTTTTTCAACTTGCGTGCACCTTGCTTGATTGAAACCATTATGTAATTATAAATGAGAACATTTACAGTTCTGACGCTTCTTATATAGTAATTGTGACGTCACGGCGTAATGATTTTATTGATGTCATGGCGCAATGATATTATTTCATGACGTCTTCAGAAACAATAATATAATTTAGTGTTTTTCTATTCACGTCATAGCTCAAATATAAAACTATGATGACATTCATTATTTATCTAGTAGGGTTTCAGACAAGGTAGTTCTAATGATGTACTTTTGTTTTGATCTGACTCTATTTTTAGGAGTTTTGTTATATTTCTTAGCATTGGACTGATCGTCTCTTACTAAGTTGCTAGCTACTGCTGCAACCTAAATTCTCATATATATTTATTTATGAGAGGCAGCCTGGCCAAGTGGTCCAAGGCACTGGTGTTAGCCACCAGTCTCTTCGGAGGCGTGGGTTCAAATCTTACCGCTGGTATACGATTATGTTTGAAAGACTGCAGTGTGAAAATACATCGAAAATACAGTTTTTGGTGGAAAAATTTATTCTCTTTTAGAAATAATTTATTTTAGTTACAGAAGGTTTTTAACCCAATTAATTTCCTTTGAAATGAGCTATTGAACAACCCTCTACGATGTTCCAGTGCCAAGCTATCTCTGGATACAAAAAAAAAGAGAAAAAAAGAAAAAAATATCCCGTTTAGGCAGAATATTGTAATAGCTGCCACTTTTCTTGATTTTCGACCCAATATATTTCCCTTGCTGTTCAAGCCAAGGGACAGAAAGTTTCCTATACAGGGGTTTCGGACAAGGCGGTTCTAATGGTGTACTTATTGTTTTGATCTGGCTCCTTTTTTAGGAGCTATGGTTTTTTATATTTCTTAACATTGGACGTGATCGTCTCTTACTAGGTTGCTAGCTACCGCTGCAACCCGGATTCTTTACTATAACAACCAGGATGACGTCAATCACAACTTGGGTTTCTTTTTATGCTAGACCATTTCAGACAGGAAAAAGCCTACAGCTTTTTTTTTTTTGAAATAGTAAGAGATGATCCTCAAGCAATCAGGTAGCTATCTAAGTCCAATGTATGCAGTGGTAAGTTATTCCAATGATCGTATTTTAATGTAATTTTCTTGATTTTCAAGCCAATATATTTCCCTTGCTGTTCAAGCCAAGTGACTGAAAGTTTCCTATACAGGGTTTCGGACAAGGCGGTTCTAATGGCGTACTTTTTGTTTTGATCTGCCTCCTTTTTTAGGAACAATGAGTTTTTATATTTCGTAACATTGGACTTGATCGTCTCTTACTAGGTTGCTAGCTACCGCTGCAACCCAGGCTAGGTTGCTAGCTACCGCTGCAACCCGGATAATTGACAAACAATATTTATGAAGTGCTATATTCGTCCTTAATTTTACTAAACCTGGAACCACCATATATCAGTTAGTGTGGGAGAGAGATAGTTCTTTACTGTAATTCTTAACATTGGACGTGATCGTCTCTTACTAGGTTGCTAGCTACCGCTGCAACCCAGATAGCTACCACTGCAACCCAGATTTTAATGAAAATGCCTTGACTTTAAATATAAATGTACAAGCCTATGCTGTAGTCAAGCTGTCTATGCAAGATAGTATAGGCAAGAGTTCGTTCCTTATTGTAACTATCTCTGGAAAAGAAGAAAAAAGAAAAAAAAGAAAAAAATATCCCGTTTAGGCAGAATGTTGTAGTAGCTGCCACTTTTCTTGATTTTCAAGCCAATATATTTCCCTTGCTGTTCAAGCCAAGGGACATAAAGTTTCCTATATAGGGGTTTCGAACAAGGCGGTTCTAATGGTGTACATTTTGTTTCGATCTGACTTCTCTTTTAGGAGCTAGTGGGCTTTTATATTTCTTAACATTGGACGTCATCGTCTCTCGCTAGGTTTGCTAGCTACCGCTGCAACCCGGAAATAGCTAAACTTTAACAACGATGCATTGTTAAACCATTCATAGCTATGTGCAGCAATACCTGTAGGTATCATAACTACAACAGTAAAATCTTCATTCTTTAACTTGTTGCAAAGTAGTCTTCTCACGTCACAGATCACCCTAGATTTTCCTGTACCCCACATCCAGATACAATCAGCTTCAAAGATGTTGCACCATTGCGCTCAATAACTGAGTCTAAAATGTTTGTCAACATCTCTCATTCGACTAATATTGAGCGACTCCAAATCATTTTTTACCTGTCTTCGGTGTCACCATTTAACATCTGTTTGTTTGCGTCTAACAAATCCTCCATAGCATTCGCTGCTCTGTCAATGACTCCTTCCTGAATTGCATTTTCTGGGTCTAACAGTAACGCTCTATTAATGTAATTCAAGCCAAGGGACAGAAAGTTTCCTATATTGGCGTTTAGAACAAGGCGGTTCTAATGGTGTACCTTTTGTTTTGATCTGATCTCCTTTTATTGGGAGTTATGGGTTTTTATATTTCCTAACATTGGACGTGATCGTCTCTTACTAGGTTGCTAGCTACCTGCTGCAACCCGAATATCTAAATATAAGAACTTTAATTTAAATTAATATAGGCAAAAGGTCGTTCTTTATTATATTTTCAATTTAAAATTTAAAAAAGAAACTTGTTTATTTACATTCTAGCTAAAATAATGAAGATAATATTAATGAACCACAGTGTTCAGTTTCTTTGGACTTGAGTTCGTTTTTTAACTATAAATACAAACAGGAAAAAGCCTACGGCTTTTTCTTCTTTTAAATAGTAAGAGACGAAACTCAAACAATCAAGTAGCTAACTAAGTCCAATGTATGGAATGGTTTGTTATTTCAGTGATCGTCTTTTAATGTAAAAAAATATAAATACTGTAATCTTAACTATAGTGAAGTTGCGTATAAAAGTTAGTATAGGGAAGAGTTCGATCTTTATTATAACTCTATAGCTAAGTGGCCTATAAAATTTAGTATAGGCAAGAGGTCGTTCTTTTTCTATTCAGGAGTTACTTTAGTTCTTACTATGGGGCTTGATCGTCTTTTACTAGGTTGCTAGCTTCCGCTGCAACCTGGATTCTTAAAGTTGGACGTGATCGTCGCTTACTAGGTTGCTAGCTACCGCCGCAACCTGGATAATATTTATCATAAACCATTCAGTTAGTATAGACTAAAGTTCGTTCTTTATTATAAAGCTGCAACCCCAATTCACATATATATTTATTTATGAGAGGCAGCCTGGCCGAGTGGTCCAAGGCACTGGTGTTAGCCACCAGTCTCTTCAGAGGCGTGGGTTCAATTCTTACCGCTGGTATACGATTATGTTTGAAAGACTGCAGTGTGAAAAGACATCAAAATGCAGTTTTTGGTGGAAAAATTTATTCTCTTTTAGAAATAATTTATTTTAGTTACTATAGATTTTTAACCCAATTAATTTCCTTTAAAATGAGCTATTGAACAACCCTCTACGATGTTCCAGTGCCAAGCTATCTCTGGATACAAAAGAAAAAAAAAAAAAAAAAAAAAAAAATATCCCGTTTAGGCAGAATGTTGTAGTAGCTGCCACTTTTCTTGATTTTCAAGCCAATATATTTCCCTTTCTGTTCAAGCCAAGGGACAGAAATTTTACTATGCAGGGGTTTCGGACAAGGCGGTTCTAATGGTGTACTTTTTGTTTTGATCTGACTCTTTTGTTAAGAACTATGGGTTTTTATATTTCTTAACATTGGACGTGATCGTCTCTTACTAGGTTGCTAGCTACCGCTGCAACCCGGATCAAGTAGCGAACTAAATCCAATGCATGTAATTGGTTT
The DNA here is from genome assembly GCF_049724085.1 of Artemia sp. Qi Xiang Cuo. Lineage (NCBI taxonomy): Eukaryota > Metazoa > Arthropoda > Branchiopoda > Anostraca > Artemiidae > Artemia > Artemia sp. Qi Xiang Cuo. The sequence goes on along the minus strand of NC_142794.1, from coordinate 105,505,813 downwards.
TTATTCCAATGATCGTCTTTTAATGGAAAATTTTAATATAATGACCTTAAATATAACTGTACTAGACTATACTGTACGTAAGTGGCCTATGAAAATTTAGTATAGGCAAGAGGTCGTTCTTTACTCTATCTTACTAGGTTGCTAGCTACCGCTGCAGCTTGGATTTCAATGAAAATGTCTTGACTTTAAATACAAATGTACAAGCCTATGCTGTAGTTAAGCTGTCTACGTAAGATAATAGAGGGAAGAGTTCGTTCCTTATTGTATTAGTCTAAAGACTAAATAAATATGCTTCCGGGGTTGAGACCTCCCCCTAGGCTGGGGAAAGGTTTGTAAGTTATGCAAACTGCTTCTTGTTACTTTGACGCTTTGTTTACTTTGATGCTTTGATTTAATGATCTACGGGTAACTTGATCTACGGGACAAGGGCTGTAAATTACGCAAGTTGCTTATTTTTACTTTGATACTTTGATAGCTTTTTAACTTTGATACGTTGTTACTTTAACAGCGTTACTTTGATACTAGTTATAAAACTTTGATGAAACTTTGGCGTTGAAAAAAAGAAAAATTGATTTTGAAATAGGGAATGTTGAAAAACTTGAAAGTTCGGCAATCAAAAACGAACGGGAATTAATAAAAAAAAAACTTTCCGAAAAAGAAGTACTTCAAAGGAAAGTCAAGGCCATACTAAACCTAAAATCAGCAAAAGTAAATTCCTGTGATATTTCAAACTTTAACAACTAGAAATTACTGCTAAGAATTAATGAAACCCAAAACAAACAGAAATTAAATAAACAGTTATAACAAACAAACATGCAGCAGGTACTAATAAATAAATAAATAATATAAATAAATAAATGAATAAATAAATCTTAAAACGATCAAAACTTAAATTGAATTTGTAAATCAAGCTTAAAACGAACAAAATTACCACAAACAAGAGTTTGGCTGCTGTCCCTTTCCTTAACTGTAAAAGTATAGAGCCAACTGCGTCATTGATGCTTTACTAAAAATTATGTGTGTCTTAAACTGTTTTTGAAAGAGCTAATAAAGCTAAACTGAATATTTGATATATAATGATATTAATTGGTGAAAGCTAATCAGCTCAAGATCTTATATAAATGTAATTTTTATGTTGGAATTTGTAATAGACATAGAATAAAATATTTATAATATAATTTGTTTTCATTAAAGTGCATATTTCTTTGTTTTCCCTTTTGGATTTTTTCAAGTTTTTTTTTTCATCGTTAGCAGGACACTGGAATACCGTGGTGTTGTTTAAGGGGTCACTGAAACACTAATTTTATATGTAATTTGTTTTTTATTTTTAATTTTGCAGTACTTTCATCAAGTGCCATTAGACACCCGAAAATTACTTATGTGGGTGCTATTTTCAGAATAAAAGGCTGGGTAGGGTTCTGGTAGAGAGCTATTAAAGGGCTCATTTAAAAGCTGATTTTATATCTAAATTCGAACTATTGCTCGGATACCATGGATATTTTGCAGTTTACACAAGCTGCAAAGAACGCATAAGGGCAAAATTAAAAATTATATTCAGAAGTCCAAAAACATGGCAACAATGCTGACTGATCTTAGTAAATTTAGAAAAATTTTACGAATTTTTTACCGGGATTACGAAAAAAATTCAAAATTAAAGATTAAAATTATCTCTGAAAGAATGGATTTTGTTGAAAAGTCAGCTAGAGATGCTTTCGCAAAACTTCATAGTAATATCCAAAAGAAATGTTGCATGTTTAGTGAAAAGCTTCCAAGGTATGAACTGGCAACTGTGGAACAGTTTATAGATGTAATGGGAAATTTTATAGATCACTGTGAATATATGGAGGCATAATTGTTCTTTACTTAGTTTCAGCTTTAATTCGATGATCCAGACTTTATGTACTAACTACATCCAAAGACTATGACGTCATTGTTTAACATTGTATATAAAAAATTAAGTTTATCGTAAAAAAAAAATTAATTTAAAAAAAAAAATTAAGTACAAATAGTGCTAGATCTAGAGATTTCCTTTAAAATGAGCCATTAAACAACTCTCTACGATGTTCCAGTGCCAAGCTATCTGTAGAAAAGAAAGAAAAAAATATCCCGTTTGTGTAGAATAACGTGGTTAAAGTCAATTTTCTTGATTTTCAAGCCAATATATTTTCTTTGTTATTCAACCCAAAGGGCGGTAAGTTTCCTTTATAGAGGATTCGGACAAGGCGGTTCTAATGGTGTAATTTTTGTTTTGATCTGACTCTTTTTTTAGGAGTTGGGGGGTTTTATATTTCTTAACATTGGAGGTGATCGTCTCTTACTAGGTTGCTAGCTACCGCTGCAACCCGGAAAAACCTCAAGTAACTACCCCTGGAACAACCATTTATCAGTTACTATGGATGAGAGATCGTTTTTTACTGTAAATTTCGGACAAGGCGGTTCTAATGGTGTACTTTTTGTTTTGATCTGACTCCTCTGTTAGGAACTATGGGTTTTTATATTTCTTAACATTGGACGTGATCGTCTCTTACTAGGTTGCTAACTACCACTGCAACCCGGAAAAATTTATATTTCTTAGCATTGGACTGATTGTCTCTTACTAGGTTGCTAGCTACTGCTGCAACCCAAATTCACATATATATTTATTTATGAGATGCAGCCTGGCCGAGTGGTCCAAGGCACGGGTGTTAGCCACCAGTCTCTTCGGAGGCGTGGGTTCAAATCTAACCGCTGGTATACGATTATGTTTGAAAGACTGCAGTGTGAAAAGACATCAAAAATGCAGTTTTTGGTGGAAAGATTTATTCTCTTTTAGAAATAATTTATTTTAGTTACAAAAGGTTTTTAACCCAAATTATTTCCTTTAAAATGAGCTATTGAACAACCCTCTACGATGATCCAGTGCCAAGCTATCTCTGGATACAAAAAAAAAGAAAAAAGAAAAAAATATCCCGTTTGGGGAGAATAACGTGGTTAAAGTCAATTTTCTTGATTTTCAAGCCAATATATTTCCCTTGCTGTTCAAGCCAAGGGACAGAAAGTTTCCTATACAGGGGTTTCGGACAAGGCGGTTCTAATGGTGTACTTTTTGTTTTGATCTGACTCCTTTGTTAGGAACTATGGGTTTTTATATTTCTTAACATTGGACGTGATCGTCTCTTACTAGGTTGCTAGCTACCGCTGCAACCCGGATTTTGGTCTTATTATAATTGGTATGGTGAAATAATAATATGCATATGGTTCTTAAATCATACTTTGTTATGGTCCCATATGGTCTAGTGGCTAGGATAGTTAACTTTCACTTAACAGCCCCGGGTTCGATTCGTGGTGTGGGAAAATTTTTAACTCTATAATCTTCGAACATTTGAACCTTTTATAGTTTGTAATGATGTATAATATAAATACTGTAATCTTAACTATAGTGAAGTTGCCTGTGCAAGTTAGTATAGGGAAGAGTTCGATCTTTATTATTTTTTCATTATAGCTTTTGTCACCCCAGTATCTACCCATTATTCTGGTAGCAACTTTTTTCTTATGTTTGTTTCGGTAATCTATATCGTTATCATACCGTTCCTTGCTATTTTGTTTCGCTGTCTCAATTTTCCCTTCTCGATACCCCTGATCCGTAAGATACCTCTGTTTTGCTCTGTCATATTTCATTTTCTTAAATCCTGGATCACAAGACATCTTAGTAGCAATCCTTACGCGTGCTCGAGCTTTATTGCGTTTGGTGGCATTTTTATCTCTTTTAAATAAACTTTTCTGATATTTCAGGATGTTAGCTTTATTTTTTGTGTAGTAAAGTTTTCTATTAGTAGAAATTTGGATTGTTCTATTTTGATATTGTTTTTGGTTATTCTTTCTTTTTTTCCACTCGCGTGAGACCATATTTTTTCAAGGTTTAAAATTATTAAGCACACAAAATCCCGTGTCGAGTATCTAAAACCTAGCATAAAACAAAACTAATTTTAAAATTTTCAGGTATTTATCTTGTTTGAATTACAAAATTAGTATTATTGGTTAGACACCATAAATATTTTTGCAGTTTACATAATAAGTTTAGTGATTCTGGACTGAAAACTAAAATAATTGCAATTATGAGACAATAATATGGAGATATGTACTTTACGGGTTACAAACCAAAAAAGTTTGGTTCCAGGATACAATAATAAATTTGAACTGAGATGAAAAAAAATTTCTTCCAGGAGACAAAAAGCAAAACTAATTTTAGAATTTTCATGTATTTTTGTTGTTTAAATTAAAAAATTACTATTACTGATTAGGCATCATAAATATTTTTGCAGTTTACATAATAATTTTAGCGATTAAGCCAAAAAAGAAAATTTTGGTTCCAGGAGTTTCGGTTACTATTGAGACAAGTAGCTATTATTACTATAGAGTTCATTACATGGACTGTTTTATTGCTTCAAAATTCAAATATCTTTGAAAAGACTGAAGTATGAAAATACATCAAAAATGCAATTTTTTTGACAAAATTGATTCTACTTTAAAAAGTATTTTATATTTAAATACAAAAGTGACTAGATGTTGCAATTTCCTTTAAAATGAGCTATTATACAGCTCTCTATGATTTTCCAGTGCCCAGCTAGCTGAGCAGAAAAAAAAAGCGGAAAGAAAAAAATATCCCGTTTGTGGAGAATAACGTGGTAAAAGTCAATTTTCTTGATTTTCAAGCCAATATATTTTCTTTGTTATTCAAGCCAAAGGGCGGTAAGTTTCCTTTATAGAGGATTCGGACAAGGCGGTTCTAATGGTGTACTTTTTGTTTTGATCTGACTCTTTTTTTAGGAGTTGGGGGGTTTTATATTTCTTGACATTGGAGGTGATCGTCTCTTACTAGGTTGCTAGCTACCGCTGCAACCCGGACTACTGCTGCAACCCGGATTCACATATATAGTTATGAGAGGCAGCGGGCCCGAGTGCTCCAAGGTGCTGGTGTTAGCCACCAGTCTCTTCGGAGGCGTGGGTTCAAATCTTACCGCTGGTATACGATTATGATTTATGTACAAAAATCAAATATCTTTGAAAAGACTGCAGTATGAAAAGATCAAAAATGCAGTTTTTAGTGGAAAAATTCATTCTTTTAGAAATAATTTATTTTGACGTTTATGACGTCATTGATCAATCTTTTATATTAAATATGCAGTTTTTCGTAAAAAAAAATGATTCTATTTTAAAAATAATTTGTGGTAATTACAAAAAGATCTTAACCCCATTAATTTCCTTTAAAATGAGCTATTGAACAACTCTCTACAATGTTCCGATGCCAAGCTATCTGTGGAATTACTAACCTATACTAGAAGTAAGTGGCGTATAAAATTTAGCATAGGCAAGAGGTCGTTCTTTATTATAAATCTCTTACTAGGTTGCTAGCTACCGCTGCAACCCAGATTCTATGCTGTATGATTACAAACAGGACAAAGCCTACGGCTTTTCTTCTTTGAAATAGTAAGAGACGCACCTCAAACAATCAAGTAGCTAACTAAGTCCAAATTATACACTAGTTTGGTATTCCAATGATCGTCTCTGAATGTAATCTTCTTTTAAAGAAGGAAAAGCCAATCGTTTAATATTGATCCCTTACTACAGGTGGATTTGAATCCGCAAACCTCGAATCATGAAGCACACTTTCATCCATTGTGCTGTAGTAAGGTATTCATTGATTTGATTTTTCCACAAATCTGTGTATATACGGATAAATAGATTTTGATAAACGTATTCTAACGGCTATACTAACTTGACTATGCCAGTTAGTATAGCCAAGAGTTATTTTATCATTATAATGACGTCATATACACTATACCTCTTTTTCTTTTCTCTGTTGTACTATGAGATAGACTTCGTTCCTTACTGTAAAAACCTCAAACAATCAAGTAGCTAACTAAGTCTAATGTCTGCAATGGTTTGTTATTTCAATGATCGTTCTTTAATGTAACAGCAACCCGGATCAATTAACTTGGGTTAGAGGTCGTTCTTTATAACACAAGTAACTACCCCTGAAACCACCATATATCAGTTACTATGCATGAGAGATCGTTCTTTACTGTATTCAAATTTTAAAGTATTTTTCTGATTTAAATTACAAGATTAAAATTATTGCTCTGACACCATAAATATTTTTGCCGTTTTCAGTTAAATAAAAAAAAGTATTTAAAATTTTCAGGAATTATTCTAGTTTCAGTTGACAAATAAGATATTTTTGTAATTATTTAATAATTTATTTTTATATTTTAGTTACTATAGGCTAGAGTTTGTTCCTTATTGTAATTAAAATGAGTCATTGAACAACTCTCTACGATGTTCGAATGCCAAGCTATCTGTTGAATTACTAACCTATACTATAATTAAGTGGCGTATAAAATTTAGTATAGGCAAGAGGTCGTTCTTTATTATAATTTTATTGTTGACGTCAAGGCGCAATGATATTATTTCATGACGTCATCAGAAACAACAATATAATTTCGTGTTTTTCTATTCACTTCATAGCTCTAATATAAAGCTACGACATTCATTATTTATCTAGTAGGGTTTCAGACAAGGTAGTTCTAATGATGTACTTTTGTTTTGATCTTACTCTATTTTTAGGAGTTTTGTTATATTTCTTAGCATGGGACTGATCGTCTCTTACTAGGTTGCTAGCTACTGCTGCAACCCAAATTCACATATATATTTATTTATTAGAGGCAGCCTGGCCGAGTGGTCCAAGACACTGGTGTTAGCCACCAGTCTCTTCGGAGGAGTGGGTTCAAATCTTACCGCTGGTATACGATTATGTTTGAAAGACTGCAGTGTGAAAAGACATCAAAAATGCAGTTTTTGGTGGAAAAATTTATTCTCTTTTAGAAATAATTTATTTTAGTTACAAAAGGTTTTTAACCCAATTAATTTCCTTTAAAATGAGCTATTGAACAACCCTCTACGATGTTCCAGTGCCAAGCTATCTGTGGAAAAGAAAAAGAAAAAAGAAAAAAGAAAAAAATATCCCGTTTGGGGAGAATAACGTGGTTAAAGTCAATTTTCTTGATTTTCATGCCAATATATTTCCCTTGCTGTTCAAGCCAAGGGACAGAAAGTTTCTTATACAGGGGTTTCGGACAAGGCGGTTCTAATGGTGTACTTTTTAATTTGATCTGACTCCTCTGTTAGGAACTATGGGTTTTTATATTTCTTAACATTGGACGTGATCGTCTCTTACTAAGTTGCTAGCTACCGCTGCAACCCGGATGCTAGCTACCGCTGCAACCCGGATATCTTTGAAAAGACTGCAGTATGAAAATACATCAAAAATGCAATTTTTTTGACAAAATTGATTCTACTTTAAAAAGTATTTTATTTTTAAATACAAAAGTGACTAGATGTTGCAATTTCCTTTAAAATGAGCTATTATACAGCTCTCTATGATTTTCCAGTGCCCAGCTAGCTGAGCAGAAAGAAAAAGCGGAAAAAAAAATATCCCGTTTGTGGAGAATAACGTGGTAAAAGTCAATTTTCTTGATTTTCAAGCCAATATATTTTCTTTGTTATTCAAGCCAAAGGGAGGTAAGTTTCCTTTATAGAGGATTCGGACAAGGCGGTTCTAATGGTGTACTTTTTGTTTTGATCTGACTCTTTTTTTAGGAGTTGGGGGGTTTTATATTTCTTGACATTGGAGGTGATCGTCTCTTACTAGGTTGCTAGCTACCGCTGCAACCCGGACTATCTCTGGAAAAGAAGAAAAAAGAAAAAAAAGAAAAAAATATCCCGTTTAGGCAGAATGTTGTAGTAGCTGCCACTTTTATTGATTTTCAAGCCAATATATTTCCCTTGCTGTTCAAGCCAAGGGCCAGAAAGTTTCCTATACAGGGGTTTCGAACAAGGCGGTTCTAATGGTGTACTTTTTGTTTTGATCTGACTTCTCTGTTAGGAACTATGGGCTTTTATATTTCTTAACATTGGATGTGATCGTCTCTCACTAGGTTTGCTAGCTACCGCTGCAACCCGGAAATAGCTAAACTTAAACAACTATGTATTGTTAAACCATTTATGCTATGTGCAGCAATACCAGTAGGTGCCATAACTACAACGGGAAAATCTTCATTCTTTAACTTGTTGCAAAGTAGTCTTCTCACGACACTGATAACCCTAGATTTTCCTGTACCCCCACATCCAGATACAATCAACTTCAAAGATGTTGCACCATTGCGCTTGGTAACTGAGTCTAAAATTTTGTCAACATCTCTCTTTTGATTAATATTGAGCGACTCCAAATCATTTTTTACCTGTCTTCGGTGTCACCATTTAACATCTGTTTGTTTGCGTCTAACAAATCCTCCATAGCATTCGCTGCTCTGTCAATGACTCCTCCCTGAATTGCATTTTCTGGGTCTAAAGTTCGTTCTTTAATGTAATTCTCGATACCCCTGATCCGTAAGATACCTCTGTTTTGCTCTGTCATATTTCATTTTCTTAAATCCTGGATCACAAGACATCTTAGTAGCAATCCTTACGCGTGCTCGAGCTTTATTGCGTTTGGTGGCATTTTTATCTCTTTTAAATAAACTTTTCTGATATTTCAGGATGTTAGCTTTATTTTTTGTGTAGTAAAGTTTTCTATTAGTAGAAATTTGGATTGTTCTATTTTGATATTGTTTTTGGTTATTCTTTCTTTTTTTCCACTCGCGTGAGATCATATTTTTTCAAGGTTTAAAATTATTAAGCACACAAAATCCCGTGTCGAGTATCTAAAACCTAGCATAAAACAAAACTAATTTTAAAATTTTCAGGTATTTATCTTGTTTGAATTACAAAATTAGTATTATTGGTTAGACACCATAAATATTTTTGCAGTTTACATAATAAGTTTAGTGATTCTGGACTGAAAACTAAAATAATTGCAATTATGAGACAATAATATGGAGATATGTACTTTACGGGTTACAAACCAAAAAAAGCTTGGTTCCAGGATACAATAATAAATTTGAACTGAGATGAAAAAAAAATTTCTTCCAGGAGACAAAAAGCAAAACTAATTTTAGAATTTTCATGTATTTTTGTTGTTTAAATTAAAAAATTACTATTACTGATTAGGTATCATAAATATTTTTGCAGTTTACATAATAATTTTAGCGATTAAGCCAAAAAAGAAAATTTTGGTTCCAGGAGTTTCGGTTACTATTGAGACAAGTAGCTATTATTACTATAGAGTTCATTACATGGACTGTTTTATTGCTTCAAAATTCAAATATCTTTGAAAAGACTGCAGTATGAAAATACATCAAAAATGCAATTTTTTTGACAAAATTGATTCTACTTTAAAAAGTATTTTATTTTTAAATACAAAAGTGACTAGATGTTGCAATTTCCTTTAAAATGAGCTATTATACAGCTCTCTATGATTTTCCAGTGCCCAGCTAGCTGAGCAGAAAAAAAAGCGGAAAGAAAAAAATATCTCGTTTGTGGAGAATAACGTGGTAAAAGTCAATTTTCTTGATTTTCAAGCCAATATATTTTCTTTGTTATTCAAGCCAAAGGGCGGTAAGTTTCCTTTATAGAGGATTCGGACAAGGCGGTTCTAATGGTGTACTTTTTGTTTTGATCTGACTCTTTTTTAGGAGTTGGGGGTTTTATATTTCTTGACATTGGAGGTGATCGTCTCTTACTAGGTTGCTAGCTACCGCTGCAACCCGGATTCAAGCCAAGGGACAGAAAGTTTCCTATATAGGGGTTTAGAACAAGGCAGTTCTAATGGTATACCTTTTGTTTTGATCTGTCTCCTTTTTTATGAGTTTTGGGTTTTTATATTTCTTAACATTGGACGTGATCGTCTCTTACTAGGTTGATAGCTACCGCTGCAACCCGGATATTCTTTACCATAGCAACCAGGATGGCGTCAGTTACAACTTGGGTTTCGTTTTATGCTATATCATTTCAAACAGGAAAAAGCCTAAGGCTTTTTCTTCTTTGAAATAGTAAGAAACGAACCTCAAGCAATCAAGTAGCTAACTAAGTCCAATGTATGCAGTGGTATGCTAGTCCAATGTTCGTCTTTTAATGTAAAATATAATCTTCGAACATTTGAACCTTTTATAATTTATAATAATGTATAATATAAATACTGTGATCTTAACTATAATGAAGTTGCCTATGCAAGTTAGTATGGGAAAGAGTTCGATCTTTATTATAAGGCCAAGCTCCTTAAAAATTCTGAATTTTGATAAAGGTATGCTTATTATTGCATTCGTATTATGTTCCTGAAATATTATAATTCCTGTGGTAACCAGATTCACATATATATTATTTATGAGAGGCAGCCTGGCCGAGTGGTCCAAGACACTGGTGTTAGCCACCAGTCTCTTCGGAGGCGTGGGTTCAAATCTTACCGCCGGTATAATGTTTGAAATACTGCAGTGTGAAAAGACATCAAAAATGCAGTTTTTGGTGGAAAAATTTATTCTCAATTAGAAATAATTTATTTTAGTTACTATAGATATTTAACTTAATTAATTTCCTTTAAAATGAGCTATTGAACAACTCTCTACGATGTTCCAGTGCCAAGCTATCTGTGGAAAAGAAGAAAAAAGAAAAAAAAAAGAAAAAAATATCCCGTTTGGACAGAATGTTGTAGTAGCTGTCACTTTTCTTGATTTTCAAGCCAATATATTTCCCTTGCTGTTCAAGCCAAGGGACAGAAAGTTTCCTATACAGGGGTTTCGGAAAAGGCGGTTCTAATGGTGTACTTTCTGTTTTGATCTGACTCCTCTGTTAGGAACTATGGGTTTCTATATTTCTTAACATTGGACATGATCGTCTCTTACTAGGTTGCTAGCTACCACTGCAACCCGGATGTAACAGCTGCAACCCGGTTATTGCTGCAATCTGGATAGCTTGCAGCTATCCCTGGAACCACCATATATCATTTACTATGGGCAAGAGATCGTTGTTTACTGAATACTTTAAAATGAGCCATTGAACAACTCTTTACGATGTTCAAGTGCCAAGCTATCTGTGGAATTACTAACTTTAAGTATAATTAAGTGGCGTATCAAATTTAGTATAGGCAAGAGTTCTTTATTGTACTTAAATCCTGGATCACAAGACATCTTAGTAGCAATCCTTACGCGTGCTCGAGCTTTATTGCGTTCGGTGGCATTTTTATCTCTTTTAAATAAACTTTTCTGATATTTCAGGATGTTAGCTTTATTTTTTGTGTAGTAAAGTTTTCTATTAGTAGAAATTTGGATTGTTCTATTTTGATATTGTTTTTGGTTATTCTTTCTTTTTTTCCACTCGCGTGAGACCATATTTTTTCAAGGTTTAAAATTATTAAGCACACAAAATCCCGTGTCGAGTATCTAAAACCTAGCATAAAACAAAACTAATTTTAAAATTTTCAGGTATTTATCTTGTTTGAATTACAAAATTAGTATTATTGGTTAGACACCATAAATATTTTTGCAGTTTACATAATAAGTTTAGTGATTCTGGACTGAAAACTAAAATAATTGCAATTATGAGACAATAATATGGAATGTACTTTACGGGTTACAAACCAAAAAAAGTTTGGTTCCAGGATACAATAATAAATTTGAACTGAGATGAAAAAAAAATTTCTTCCAGGAGACAAAAAGCAAAACTAATTTTAGAATTTTCATGTATTTTTGTTGTTTAAATTAAAAAATTACTATTACTGATTAGGCATCATAAATATTTTTGCAGTTTACATAATAATTTTAGCGATTAAGCCAAAAAAGAAAATTTTGGTTCCAGGAGTTTCGGTTACTATTGAGACAAGTAGCTATTATTACTATAGAGTTCATTACATGGACTGTTTTATTGCTTCAAAATTCAAATATCTTTGAAAAGACTGCAGTATGAAAATACATCAAAAATGCAATTTTTTTGACAAAATTGATTCTACTTTAAAAAGTATTTTATTTTTAAATACAAAAGTGACTAGATGTTGCAATTTCCTTTAAAATGAGCTATTATACAGCTCTCTATGATTTTCCAGTGCCCAGCTAGCTGAGCAGAAAAAAAGCGGAAAGAAAAAAATATCCCGTTTGTGGAGAATAACGTGGTAAAAGTCAATTTTCTTGATTTTCAAGCCAATATATTTTCTTTGTTATTCAAGCCAAAGGGCGGTAAGTTTCCTTTATAGAGGATTCGGACAAGGCGGTTCTAATGGTGTACTTTTTGTTTTGATCTGACTCTGTTTTTAGGAGTTGGGGGTTTTATATTTCTTGACATTGGAGGTGATCGTCTCTTACTAGGTTGCTAGCTACCGCTGCAACCCGGATGTATTTTTTTCAGTATTTTTTTTTCAAGTGCAAAGTATGTTCTGGCCTTGGGAAGGCATAGGGGTTTTGAGCCCTACTTATCTTAATTTCTACTCGTTTTGAGTTTGACTCGGTTATTTATTGTAATTTCTGTTCGTTTTGGGTTTCATTTATTAATCGAGGCTGATTTGCGATAGTTTCACGCTGGGTAGATTATTTGATTTTATTTTTGCTCATTTTTGTTTAATGGAGTTCTTTACTTTTCTTTGAAAAACTTATTTTGTGGAAAAAGTTTTTTTAATTAATTTCTGTTCGTTTTATATTGACATAGTCTTTTCAGGGAAAAAGAAAATAATACTTTAAATTTTTTTCGTTTTTTTAAGAATTTATAGCTTGGCTCTGCTATTTGTATGCTGGAGAAAAATTTTCAGCAATTTTTAACAACATACACGCTCTTAAAATTCTGGACACAATTAGTAGTGTTTAATTTAGTTTCCTACCTCCTCTAGTTGACCTGAAATGGAAAACTTGATACCATTCGCAAAAAAATCTGTTTACTTTCTTTGATAGTATTGCTAGGATCAATTCAAAAGTAGGTTTTTCAAATGACGTCATTACAATACTGATGGTTAGAGTCCTTTCTCTGCTTTATCAGATACTGTTTAATTCTTTTTTTATATGAACGTTTCTTGGTGTAATTTGTTTTGATCTGACTCCTCTGTTAGGAACTATGGGTTTTTATATTTTTTAACATTGGACGTGATCGTCTCTTACTAGGTTGCTAGCTACCGCTGCAGCCAGGATAATACTACATGAGATCCTCTTGAGTAACACCATTTATGATCGATCCTTATGTCCCACTATACAAGTTTGTATAGGCAAGAGTTCGTTCTTTATTGTAATTCAAGCCAAGGGACAGAAAGTTTTTCTATACAGGGGTTTCGGACAAGGCGGTTCTAAAGATGTACTTTTTGCTTTGATCTGACTCCTTTTTAGGAGCTATGGGTTTTTATATTTCTTAACATTGGACGTGATCGTCTCTTACTAGGTTGCTAGCTACCGCTGCAACCCAGAAATACGATTATGATTCATGTACAAAAATCAAATATCTTTGAAAAGACTGCAGTATGAAATAACATCAAAAATGTAGTTTTTAATTGAAAAATTTATTCTCTCTTAGAAATAATTTATTTTAGTAACAAAAGATTTTTAACCCAATTAATTTCCTTTAAAGTGAGCCATTGAACAACTCTCTACGATGTTCCAGTGCCAAGCTATCTGTGGAAAAAGAAGAAAGAAAAAAAGAAAAAAATATCCTGTTTGTGGAGAATAACGTGGTTAAAGTCAATTTTCTTGATTTTCAAGCCAATATATTTCCCTTGCTGTTCAAGCCAAATAACAGAAAGTTTACTATACAGGGGTTTCGGACAAGGCGGTTCTAATGGTGTACTTTTTGTTTTGATCTGACTCTTTTTTTATGAGTTAGGGTTTTTTTATATTTCTTAACATTGGACGTGATCGTCTCTTACTAGGTTGCTAGCTACCGCTGCAACCTGGACTATATGAACATTTCTTGGTGTAGTGGTTAGCACTTAGGACTTTGAATCCTGCGATCTGAATTCAAATCTCGGGAGACGGTTTTTATGAATTATAGCTTACTTATACTAACATTTCGGTTTCTGCCGTAATTCTTTCTTTTCAAAATTAAATTAGTGACTATGGCCTAGAATTAGTTCTTTACCATATCGTAACAATTTATTTTATTATAATAATTATTTTTGTTAGTTACAAAAGGTTTCTATATACAGCAGTTTCCTTTAAAATAAGTAATTACTCAGGTCTTTATTATAACCATGAACTGTTTGATTTAATACTTCAGTTACTATTGGTTACAGTTCGTTCCTTATTGTAAAAATTTATTTACTTGTTTGAGTCTTAAATTATAATCTTATTTTAGTTATGTTTCTTTACTGTAATACCCCTGGAACCATTATATATCAGTTACTATGGGTGAGAGATCGTTCTTTACTGTAAATAGCTCTCACCCAGCAGGCTTGAGTTCAATTTCCGTATGGGAAATTTTTACTTATGATGATTTCTTAAGGAACATAATTAAAATTTCTTAATGTAATAAAAATAATTTGTTTTAATTAAAAAAGGTTTTTAACCCCATTAATTTCCTTTAAAATGAGCCATTGAACAACTCTCTACGATGTTCCAGTGCCATGCTATCTGTTGAATTACTAAACTATACTATAATTAAGTGGCGTATAAAATTTAGTATAGGCTAGAGGTCGTTCTTTATTATAAAAACTATGACGACATTCAATATTTATCTAGTAGGGTTTCAGACAAGGTAATTCTAATGATGTACTTTTGTTTTGATCTGACTCTATTTTTAGGAGTTTTGTTATATTTCTTAGCATTGGACTGATCGTCTCTTACTAGATTGCTAGCTACTGCTGCAACCCGGATTCACATATATATTATTTATGAGAGGCAACCTGGCCGAGTGGTCCAAGGCACTGGTGTTAGCCACCAGTCTCTTTGGAGGCGTGGGTTCAAATTTTACCGCTGGTAAACGATTATGTTTGAAAGACTGCAGTGTGAAAAGACATCGAAAATGCAGTTTTTGGTGGAAAAATTTATTCTCTTTTAGAAATAATTTATTTTAGTTACAAAAGGTTTTTAACCCAATTAATTTCCTTTAAAATGAGCTATTGAACAACCCTCTACGATGTTCCAGTGCCAAGCTATCTCTGGAAACAAAGAAAAAAAAAAGAAAAAAATATCCCGTTTAGGAAGAATGTTGTAGTAGCTGCCACTTTTCTTGATTTTCAAGCCAATATATTTCCCTTTCTGTTCAAGCCAAGGGACAGAAAGTTTCCTATACAGGGGTTTCGGACAAGGTGGTTCTAATGGTGTACTTTTTGTTTTGATCTGACTCCTTTTTTAGGAACTATGGGTTTTTATATTTCTTAACATTGGACGTGATCGTCTCTTACTAGGTTGCTAGCTACCGCTGCAACCCGGATCAGGTAAATTATCAACACCAACCGCTTTTTCAGCAAGACGGGCTTCAAGTATTTTTTTTAAATCTTCTAGGGTGTATGCATGTATTGTTTTATAGAGACTGTTGTTCTCTCTTAACCACAACAGTGCTTCATGGACTTTTCTCAGATCTATTAGTGCAGTCCAAACATTCTTGTTGTAAGTAGGCTGACCATTGACAATGACTACAAAACTATCAATGTTAAGAAGTTTTTCAGGCTGAATATCTGCATTTGCTTGCACATCAACAGGTAGATATACTATTCTCCCCTTAAGAGCGTCAACAAGTTCTGTTCTAGGTCTCTTCAATGCAGTTACATGCCCTAATCTGACGATCGTAAGACAAGGCATTACAAATCGAATCATTGCCATTTCAAAATTATTTAAACACTTTATACATTCCGGTGTACAGTCTATATGAAGGTTATTTAATACTGATCGGACATTCTCCTGACTTTTCAACATTTTCCCAGCACAGTAATCACAGACAAAGAATGAATCTATGACATCCTCTTTCCAACCTGTACATTGAATTAGTTCTTCTCTGTCATCTTTGGGTATGTCCTGTTGTAGGTGTTCTAAAATCGTGGCCATCATTACATCAAAACCTTTCTTATTTGAAAGGGATCTTAGACTCTTCAATTGGTATTTTGTCTTTATCTGCTCACAACTGTCACAATGCATTGTGGGGTATACATCCCTAATGTTAGCTACCTTATCAAGGCTCTCACCAAATAATTTTATTATTGTATTTTCATCCACAGAAACTCTAATATTGCTATCACCGTAAATGAAGTCTTGACTATTATTACGACAGAGTCTACTTGACACTTCTTCTATGTAATGACTTAGTTCCTTGTACGAGCCCTCGACTTTTAGTAGATTAATATGTTGTATAATCTTCCATTTTGATACTGCCTTATATACGCTATTAATGAAACAGTTCAAGACAGGAAAATGTGGAGCTAGTGCCCTTAGAGAACGCAAATAGCTCTGACATCCCTCATTTGGGCTACAGTATAACGAATGCCCATGCTTTCTTGTGTCCCTGTAATTGATTTCACAATAATCCAAGCCGCCAAGGTAGAAATTAACCACTTTGTCAGTTGAAAATTTTAATGCTATATTGTTTTCAAGGATATCAAAAAGAATTTGACATAATTCAATATCCGTCGGATAGAGCTTGCAGATATCAGGGTGACATTGCCAAGTAACCTGCTGCCCAATTTTTGGTTTTGAATGTTTACTCATATTTTTATAGGTGACTTCAGCCATCATAATTTCCTTGTCAGATCTACTTTTAGAGCATTTTTCAATAGTTGTCTCGTACTTTTCAGGACAGTTTGTTCTACTACACAGAGAATTTTTTGCCAAATATTCAGTAGAACTAAACGAACTGTTTAAAACACAGTTAGAAATGCTTTTTTCTTGAGTCGGTGTTCCAGGAATTTGTTCTAAATCATTAGTCTTACAAACACATTTACTAATAACCCTAACAGGCTCGTTTTCGCCATAATTGAAAAACATTGCTTTTCCTTCGCTGTTGATAGGTATGCTTGTATATATATTTTTATTGCTGCTACATAAACTGCAATTGCTCCTTCCAAAATTAATATACGAATTTTCTAAGAAGTACGCCTCCGTATATTCACTGTGTTGTCGAACATTTTCCATTGCATCTATAAACTGTTCCACAGTTGCCAATCCACACCTTGGAAGCTTTTCGTTAAACTGACAACATTTCTTTTGGATATTGCTATGAAGCTTTGCCAAAGCATTTCTAGCCGACTTTTCAACAGCATCCGCTCTTTCAAAGAGAATTTTAATCTGTAATTTCGAATACTTTTCGTGATCCCGATAAAACATGCGTAAAATGTTTCTCAATTTACAAAGATCAGCCTGCATTTTTGCCATCTTCTTGTATTTCTGAATGTAATTTTTCCCTTTGTCCTTATGGGTTCTTCGGTACAACCTCGCAGAGAATTTAATTTTTTCATTATAGCTTTTGTCACCCCAGTATCTACCCATTATTCTGGTAGCAACTTTTTTCTTATGTTTGTTTCGGTAATCTATATCGTTATCATACCGTTCCTTGCTCTTTTGTTTCGCTGTCTCAATTTTCCCTTCTCGATACCCCTGATCCGTAAGATACCTCTGTTTTGCTCTGTCATATTTCATTTTCTTAAATCCTGGATCACAAGACATCTTAGTAGCAATCCTTACGCGTGCTCGAGCTTTATTGCGTTCGGTGGCATTTTTATCTCTTTTAAATAAACTTTTCTGATATTTCAGGATGTTAGCTTTATTTTTTGTGTAGTAAAGTTTTCTATTAGTAGAAATTTGGATTGTTCTATTTTGATATTGTTTTTGGTTATTCTTTCTTTTTTTCCACTCGCGTGAGACCATATTTTTTCAAGGTTTAAAATTATTAAGCACACAAAATCCCGTGTCGAGTATCTAAAACCTAGCATAAAACAAAACTAATTTTAAAATTTTCAGGTATTTATCTTGTTTGAATTACAAAATTAGTATTATTGGTTAGACACCATAAATATTTTTGCAGTTTACATAATAAGTTTAGTGATTCTGGACTAAAAACTAAAATAATTGCAATTATGAGACAATAATATGGAATGTACTTTACGGGTTACAAACCAAAAAAAGTTTGGTTCCAGGATACAATAATAAATTTGAACTGAGATGAAAAAAAAATTTCTTCCAGGAGACAAAAAGCAAAACTAATTTTAGAATTTTCATGTATTTTTGTTGTTTAAATTAAAAAATTACTATTACTGATTAGGCATCATAAATATTTTTGCAGTTTACATAATAATTTTAGCGATTAAGCCAAAAAAGAAAATTTTGGTTCCAGGAGTTTCGGTTACTATTGAGACAAGTAGCTATTATTACTATAGAGTTCATTACATGGACTGTTTTATTGCTTCAAAATTCAAATATCTTTGAAAAGACTGCAGTATGAAAATACATCAAAAATGCAATTTTTTTGACAAAATTGATTCTACTTTAAAAAGTATTTTATTTTTAAATACAAAAGTGACTAGATGTTGCAATTTCCTTTAAAATGAGCTATTATACAGCTCTCTATGATTTTCCAGTGCCCAGCTAGCTGAGCAGAAAAAAAAGCGGAAAGAAAAAAATATCCCGTTTGTGGAGAATAACGTGGTAAAAGTCAATTTTCTTGATTTTCAAGCCAATATATTTTCTTTGTTATTCAAGCCAAAGGGCGGTAAGTTTCCTTTATAGAGGATTCGGACAAGGCGGTTCTAATGGTGTACTTTTTGTTTTGATCTGACTCTGTTTTTAGGAGTTGGGGGGTTTTATATTTCTTGACATTGGAGGTGATCGTCTCTTACTAGGTTGCTAGCTACCGCTGCAACCCGGATTTTATAACGCTCCTTGATCTCTTGTTTGGCTGTCTCAATTTTTGCATGTCTATAATCTTCATCATTGTGATAACACATCTTGCTGATTTGTTTGATTACTTCTTGATACGCCTGGTCGGTTGAATACCTTTGCTTTTTCCTTTTCAAGATGTTGTCTCTGCTTTTTGTATAGTACTATTTTTTTAAATTACGTATAATAACTTGCTTAGAAGGCATCTTATTACAAAACAAGAAATATTTTCAAACCAATATATTTTCTTTGTTATTCAAGCCAAAGGGCGGTAAGTTTTATTTATAGGGTCTCGGACAAGGCGGTTCTAATGGTGTAGTTTTTGTTTTGATCTAACTCTTTTTTAGGAGTTAGGGGTTTTTATATTTCTTAACATTGAACGTGATTGTCTCTTACTAGGTTGCTAGCTACCGCTGCAACCCGGAAACATTTCTTAACATTGGACGTGACGTATCTTACTAGGTTTCTAGCTACCGCTGCAACCCAGAACAAACCTCTAATCATGAGCCACAGTTTCATCCATTATGCTGTAGTAAGGTATCCATTGAATTGATTTTCCCACAAAACTGTGTATATACGGATAAATAGATTTATTGTAAAGAATGAACTATAACCTGTAGTAATTGAACAACACATAAAGGATCGATTCAATTCATCATTATTGTAATCTTTTAATGTATTATTACAAACAGGAAAAAGCCTACGGTTTTTTCTTCATTGGAATAGTAAGAGACGAACCTCAAGAAATCAGGCAGCTAACTAAGTCCAATATAAGCAATGGTTTGTTCTTCTAATGATCATATTTTAATTGTGCGTTTCTTATTAGGTTGCTAGCTACCACTGCAACCCGGATTATGTAATTAATAGGTTGCTAGCTACCGCTGCAACCTAGATATTCTTATTTCTGCTACTATGGGCTAAGGTTCGTTCTTTACTGCAAAACTAGCAAAACAGTTTTTAAGTCTGATGAAGATTTAACTGATGTGGCAAAAGTAAGTTTGCAATTCGACGATTTTGTTTTGGCCTTATTATAATTGGTATGGTGAAATAATAATATGCAAATGGTTCTTAAATCATACTTTTTTATTGTCCCACCTGGTCTAGTGGCTAGGATAGTTAACTTTCACTTAGGAGGACCGGGTTCGATTCCCGGTGTGGGAAAATTTTTAACTCTATAATCTTCGAACATTCGAATCTTTTATAATTTATAATCATGTATAATATAAATACTGTAATCTTCACTATAGTGAAGTTGCCTATGCAAGTTAAATACTGCAGTATGAAAAGACATCGAAAATGCAGTTTTTGGTGGAAAAATTTATTTTCTTTTAGAAATAATTTATTTCAGTTACTATAGATTTTTAACCCAATTAATTTCCTTTAAAATGAGCCATTGAACAACTCTCTATGATGTTCCAGTGCCAAACTATCTGTGGAAAAGAAAGAAAAGAGAAAAAGTAAAAAAAAATATCCTGTTTAGGCAGAATGTTGTAATAGCTGCCACTTTTCTTGATTTTCAAGCCAATATATTTCCCTTGCTGTTTCAAGCCAAGGGACAGAAAGTTTCCTATACAGGGGTGTTGGACAAGGCGGTTCTAATGGTGTACTTTTGAATTTGATCTGACTCCTTTGTTAGGAACTATGGGTTTTTATATTTCTTAACATTGGACGTGATCGTCTCTTACTAGGTTGCTACCTACCGCTGCAACCCGGATAAATCTTAAGGAACATAATTAAAATTTCTTAATGTAATAAAAATAATTTGTTTTAATTACAAGAAGTTTTTAACCCCATTAATTTTCTTTAAACTGAGCCATTGTACAACTCTCTATGATGTTCCAGTGCCAAGCTATCTTTTGAACTACTAACCTATACTATAATTAAGTGGCGTATAAAATTTAGTATAGGCAAGAGGTCGTTCTTTATTATATTAATTTCTTTTAGGATGAGCTATTGAACAACCCTCTATGATGTTCCAGTGCCAAGCTATTTCTGGATACAAAGAAAAGAGAAAAAATATCCCGTTTGGGGAGAAGAACGTGGTTAAAGTCAATTTTCTTGATTTTCAAGCCAATATATATATCCCTTGCTGTTCAAGCCAAGGGACAGAAAGTTTCCTATAATGGGGTTTCGGACAAGGCGGTTCTAATGGTGTACTTTTTGTTTTGATCTGACTCCTTTTTTAGGAGCTATGGGTTTTTATATTTCTATTGGACGTGATCGTCTCTTACTAGGTTGCTACCTACCGCTGAAACCCGGATAAATCTTAAGGAACATAATTAAAATTTCTTAATGTAATAAAAATAATTTGTTTTAATTACAAGAAGTTTTTAACCCCATTAATTTTCTTTAAACTGAGCCATTGTACAACTCTCTATAATGTTCCAGTGCCAAGCTATCTTTTGAACTACTAACCTATACTATAATTAAGTGGCGTATAAAATTTAGTATAGGCAAGAGGTCGTTCTTTATTATATTAATTTCTTTTAGGATGAACTATTGAACAACCCTCTATGATGTTCCAGTGCCAAGCTATTTCTGGATACAAAGAAAAGAGAAAAAAATATCCCGTTTGGGGAGAATAACGTGGTTAAAGTCAATTTTCTTGATTTTCAAGCCAATATATCCCTTGCTGTTCAAGCCAAGGGACAGAAAGTTTCTTATAATGGGGTTTCGGACAAGGCGGTTCTAATGGTGTACTTTTTGTTTTGATCTGACTCCTTTTTAAGGAGCTATGGGTTTTTATATTTCTATTGGACGTGATCGTCTCTCACTAGGTTGCTAGCTACCGCTGCAACCCGGATTTGTTTCGGTAATCTTCATCATTATCATACCGTTCTTGCTCTTTTGTCTAGCCTGCTCAATTTTTGCTTCTCTATAAAGTTTATCATTGTGATATACGCTCCTTGATCTTTTGTCTAGCCTGCTCAATTCTTGCTTCTCTGTAATCTTCATCATTTTGATAACGCTCCTTGATCTTTTGTTTGGCTGTCTCAATTTTTGCATGTCTATAATCTTCATCATTGTGATAACACATCTTGCTGTTTTGTTTTGCTCTCTCAATTATTACTTCTCGATACGCCTGGTCGGTTGAATACCTTTGCTTTTTTCTTTTCAAGATACTATCTCTGTTGTTTGTGTAGTACTGTTTTTTTTAACTTGCGTGCAGCTTGCTTGATTGAAACCATTATGTAATTATGAATGAGAACATTTACAGTTCTGACGCTTCTTATATAGTAATTATGACGTCACGGTGCAATGATTTTATTTCATGATGACGTCATGGCGCAATGATATTATGTCATGACGTCTTCAGAAACCACAACATAATATCGTGTTTTTCTATTCACGTCATAGCTCTAATTTATCTAGTAGGGTTTCAGACAAGGTAATTCTAATGATGCACCTTTGTTTTGATCTGACTGTATTTTTAGGAGTTTTGGGTTTTTATATTTCTTAGCATTGGACTGATCGTCTCTTGCTAGGTTGCTTGCTACTGCTGCAACCCAAATTATGAGAAGCAGCCTGGCCGAGTGATCTAAGGCACTGGTGTTAGCCACCAGTCTCTTCCGAGGCGTGGGTTCAAATCTTACCGCTGGTATACGATTATGTTTGAAAGACTGCAGTGTGAAGACATCAAAAATGCAGTTTTTGGTGGAAAAGTTTATTGTCTTTTAGAAATAATTTATTTTAGTTACATAAGGTGTTTAACCCAATTAATTTCCTTTAAAATGAGCTATTGAACAACCCTCTACGATGTTCCAGTGCCAAGTTATCTCTGGATACAAAAGAAAAAAAAAGAAAAAAATATCCCGTTTAGGTAGAATGTTGTAGTAGCTGCCACTTTTCTTGATTTTCAAGCCAATATATTTCCCTTTCTGTTCAAGCTAAGGGACAGAAAGTTTACTATACAGGGGTTTCGGACAAAGCGGTTCTAATGGTGTACTTTTGAATTTGATCTGACTCCTTTTTTAGGAACTATGGGTTTTTATATTTCTTAACATTGGACGTGATCGTTTCTTACTAGGTTGCTAGCTACCGCTGCAACCGAGATAACTATAGTGAAGTTGCGTATGCAAATTAGTATAGGGAAGAGTTTGATCTTTATTATATTTGATTGCTTCAAAATTCAAATATCTTTGAAAAGACTGCCGTATGAAAATACATCAAAAATGCATTTTTTTTTGACAAAATTGATTCTACTTTAAAAAGTATTTTATTTTTAATTAACAAAAGTGACTAGATGTTGCAATTTCCTTTTAAATGAGCTATTATACAGCTCTCTCCGATTTTCCAGTGCCCAGCTAGTTGAGGAGGAAAATCAAGCGGAAAGAAAAAATATCCCGTTTGTGGAGAATAACGTGGTTAAAGTCAATTTTCTTGATTTTCAAGCCCATATATTTTCTTTGTTATTCAAGCCAAAGAGTGATAAGTTTCCATAATAGGGGTTTTGGACAAGGTGGTTCTAATGGTGTAATTTTTGTTTTGATCTGACTCTTTTCTCAGGAGTTAGGGGTTTTTATATTTCTTAACATTGGATGTGATCGTCTCTTACTAGGTTGCTAGCTACCGCTGCAACCGGGATAACTATAGTGAAGTTGCGTATGCAAATTAGTATAGGGAAGAGTTTGATCTTTATTATATTTGATTGCTTAAAAATTCAAATATCATTGAAAAGACTGCCGTATGAAAATACATCAAAAATGCATTTTTTCTGACAAAATTGATTCTACTTTAAAAAGTATTTTATTTTTAATTAACAAAAGTGACTAGATGTTGCAATTTCCTTTAAAATGAGCTATTATACAGCTCTCTCCTATTTTCCAGTGCCCAGCTAGTTGAGGAGGAAAATCAAGCGGAAAGAAAAAAATATCCCGTTTGTGGAGAATAACGTGGTTAAAGTCAATTTTCTTGATTTTCAAGCCAATATATTTTCTTTGTTATTCAAGCCAAAGAGTTATAAGTTTCCATAATAGGGGGTTTTGGACAAGGTGGTTCTAATGGTGTAATTTTTGTTTTGATCTGACTCTTTTCTCAGGAGTTAGGGGTTTTTATATTTCTTAACATTGCACGTGATCGTCTCTTACTAGGTTGCTAGCTACCGCTGCAACCCGGATCTTTGATGTAAAAAAAATTCGATGATCGAGCCTTTATGTAACCCGGATTAAAAAATTATTATCATATCTTATATGTAATTTTTATTTTATAAGTCTTCGATAGTCTAATGGCAAGTATGCCCACTTGTTACCTGGGAGATGGGAGTTCGATTCCCCGTTGGGGAGAACTTTTAATATGTTGAATTAAAAGCACTATTTTTTCAATTTAAAATTTAAAAAAGAAACTTGTTTATTTACATTCTAGCTAAAATAATGACGATAATATGAATGAACCACAGTGTTCAGTTTGTTTGAACTTGAGTTCGTTTTTTAACTATAAATACAAACAGGAAAAAGCCTACGGCTTTTCTTCTTTTAAATAGTAAGAGACGAAACTCAAACAATCCAGTAGCTAACTAAGTCCAATGTATGATATGGTTTGTTATTTCAGTGATCGTCTTTTAATGTAAAAATATAAATACTGTAATCTTAATTATAGTGAAGTTGCGTATGCAAGTTAGTATATAGTAGGGAAGAGTTCTATCTTTATTATAATTTCTAGCCGACTTTTCAACAGCATCCGCTCTTTCAAAGAGAATTTTAATCTGTAATTTTGAATCCTTTTCGTGATCCCGATAAAACATGAGTAAAAGTTTCTCAATTTACAAAGATCAGCCTGCATTTTTGCCATCTTCCTGTATTTCTGAATGTAATTTTTCCCTTTGTCCTTATGCGTTCTTCGGTACAACCTCGCAGAGAATTTAATTTTTTCATTATAGCTTTTGTCACCCAAGTATCTACCCATTATTCTGGTAGTAACTTTTTTCTTATGTATGTTCCGGTAATCTTCATCATTATCATACCGTTCCTTACTCTTTTGTTTGGCTGTCTCAATTTCCGCATGTCTATAATCTTCATCATTGTGATAACACATCTTGCTGTTTTGTTTTGCTCTCTCAATTATTACTTCTCGATACTCCATGTCAGTTGAATACCTTTGCTTTTTCTTTCCAAGATGTTGTCATTGTTTTTTGTAAAGTACTGTTTTTTTTTAATTATGTGTAATAACTCTCTTAGAAGGCATCTTTTTACAAAACAAGAAATAATATTTTTATCTAATTAACACTTCTTATAACTCGTATCAGGTATCCATATCCTAACAAAAAATAAAACAAATTTTTAAATTTTCAGGTATTTTGTTAGTTTGAATGAAAAAATTAAAATTATTGCTCAGATATCATAAATATTTTTGCATTTTACATAATAACTTTAGCGATTCTAAACTGAAAAATTAAATATATATTAAAAAATGTAATTTTTTGGTCTGAAAATACATAGTCAATCCCACATCAGGTAGTTAGAACCTAACCAAAAATAAAACTATTTTTAACATTTTAAAGTATTTTTCCAGCTTGTATTGAAATATTCAAACTATTGCTCGGATACCATAGATATTTTTGCAGTTTACACAAGCTGCAAAGAACACACAGGCTGATCTTTGTAAACTGAGAAAAATTTTACGAATGTTTTACCGGGATTACGAAAAATATTCAAAATTAAAGATTAAAATTATCTCTGAAAGAAAAGATTTTGTTGAAAAGTCAGCTAGAGATGCTTTCGCAAAACTTCATAGTAATATCCAAAAGAAATGTTGCATGTTTAGTGAAAAGCTTCCAAGGTATAGACCGGCAACTGTGGAACAGTTTACAGATGTAATGGGAAATCTTATATATCACTGTGAATATATGGAGGCATAATTGTCCTTTACTTAGTTTCAGCTTAAATTCGATGATCGAGCCTTTATGTACTACATCCAACGACTATGACGTCATTGATCAATATTGTATATAAAAAATAAAGTTTTTCGTGAAAAATAAATAATAAAAAAATTAAGTGCAAAAGGTGCTAGATCTAGAGATTTCCTTTTAAATGAGCCATTGAACAACTCTCTACGATGTTCCAGTGCCAAGCTATCTCTGGAAACAAAGGAAAGAAAAAAAAATCCCGTTTGTGCAGAATAACGTGGTTAAAGTCAATTTTCTTGATTTTCAAGCCAATATATTTTCTTTGTTATTCAAGCCAAAGGGTGGTAAGTTTCCTATGTAGGGGTTTCGGACAAGGCGGTTCTAATGGTGTACTTTTTGTTTTGATCTGACTATTTTTCTAGGAGTTAGGGGTTTTTATATTTCTTACCGTTGGACGTGATCGTCTCTTACTAGGTTGCTAGCTACCGCTGCAACACCGCTACCGCTGCAACTACTGCTGACAGTATTTATTACAGCGGTGCACTTGATGGTCTTTGACCAGTTTGTGAAGAGTTGGACTAGTCAATCTATTTGGTATTTCACAAGTTATAATACTATTGATATACTGAATCACTTCAGACGCTGTTGA
This sequence comes from Artemia sp. Qi Xiang Cuo, assembly GCF_049724085.1. Lineage (NCBI taxonomy): Eukaryota > Metazoa > Arthropoda > Branchiopoda > Anostraca > Artemiidae > Artemia > Artemia sp. Qi Xiang Cuo. The sequence goes on along the minus strand of NC_142794.1, from coordinate 105,479,586 downwards.
TTTCCCAGTAATAGGAGCATCTTCAATCCACAACACACAGTGTACATGAGGCGCACCTCGTTTCTGATACTCGATACGCCAGAAATGATCCTTAATTTTACCAAACAAAGGATTTTTCTTTGAACAAATTAGCTCATTAAATATAGGTGTCCATTTTTTGTCAAAGTGCATGGAAAGTGCAATTGGATCTAGACACGTCAACTCTGCTGGGGTCATTTTTGCTACACCAGGTAAGTTCTTATGGACAGTCCATAAATAGTCAATAAATTCAGGAGAGTACCACTCAGCACATGAAACTGTCAGAAACAAAGTCGGTGGATCCAATTGCTCAATCATTGACTTTACTTTATAGGAAAGAGATTGAAAATACTGTTGAGATTCTCTGATTTTTGATTGAACAGAAAACAAAGTCGCTTCCATCTCTCCATCACGGGAATGAAGCCTGTCTATAAATTGACGAGCATTTTGATTTGGTCTCACAGTCTGCAACATATGACCGACGCTATTACCCATGTAAGAGAATTCTTGCAATTGGAAGCTGTGAAAAAGAAACTGTTTGTCAAGACGAAACTTAGTATGTCTGCTAAGAAGCCTTGATTTAAAATATTCTGCATTCCTAATCCGAAATGGTCTTGCCTTGTCAAGCAAGCCATATTTGCCTTTTGGGAAAAGATTTGGAAACACTTTTAGATCAAGTTCTTCCTGAAATAAGTCTTCGCTCTCACCTTTTAGTTTCTTGATTTGAAATCGGTCAGTACCAAGATCTTTCATCTGCTTAAAATCTTCAATGAAGTCTTTTGGAACCGCTGAATTGAGAGGCTGGAGAGAAAAATGTTCAACCAATGTAGATTTTGCACTTTCTGTCAGTTTCTGAAGGATTGCAGCTTCCGGTATTTCAGGTAAATTATCAACACCAACCGCTGTTTCAGCAAGACGCGCTTCAAGTATTTTATTTAAATCTTCTAGGGTGTATGCATGTATTGTTTTATAGAGACTGTTGTTCTTTCTTAACCACAACAGTGCTTCATGGACTTTTCTCAGATCTATTAGTGCAGTCCAAACATTCTTGTTGTAAGTAGGCTGACCATTGACAATGACTACAAAACTATCAATGTTAAGAAGCTTTTCAGGCTGAATATCTGCATTTGCTTGCACATCAACAGGTAGATATACTATTCTCCCCTTAAGAGCGTCAACAAGTTCTGTTCTAGGTCTCTTCAATGCAGTTACTTGCCCTAATCTGACGATCGTAAGAAAAGGCATTACAAATCGAATCATTGCCATTTCTAAATTATTTAAACACTTTATACATTCCGGTGTACAGTCTATATGAAGGTTATTTAATACTGATCGGATATTCTCCTGACTTTTCAACATTTTCTCAGCACAGTAATCACAGACAAAGAATGAATCTATGACATCCTCTTTCAAACCTGTACATTGAATTAGGTGTTCTCTGTCATCTTTGGGTATGTCCTGTTGTAGGTGTTCTAAAATCATGGCCATCATTACATCAAAACCTTTCTTATTTTAAAGGGGTCTTAGACTCTTCAATTGGTATTTTGTCTTTATCTGCTCACAACTGTCACAATGCATTGTGGGGTATACATCCCTGATGTTAGCTACCTTATCAAGGCTCTCACCAAATAATTTTATTATTGTATTTTCATCCACAGAAACTCTAATATTGCTATCACCGTAAATGAAGTCTTAACTATTATTACGACAGAGTCTACTTGACACTTCTTCTATGTAATGACTTAGTTTTTTGTACGAGCCCTCGACTTTTAGTAGATTAATATGAAGTATAATCTTACATTTTGATACTGCCTTATATACGCTATTAATGAAACAGTTCAAGACAGAAAATGTGGAGCTAGTGCCCTTAGAGAACGCAAATAGCTCTGACATCCCTCATTTGGGCTACAGTATAACGAATGCCCATGCTTTCTTGTGTCCCTGTAATTGATTTCACAATAATCCAAGCCGCCAAGGTAGAAATTAACCAATTTGTCAGTTGAAAATTTTAATGCTATATTATTTTCAAGGATATCAAAAAGAATTTGACATAATTCAATATCCGTCGGATAGAGCTTGCAGATATCAGGGTGACATTGCCAAGTAACCTGCTGCCCAATTTTTGGTTTTGAATGTTTACTCAGATTGTTATAGGTGACTTCAGCCATCATAATTTCCTTGTCAGATCTAGTTTTAGAGCATTTTTCAATAGTTGTCTCGTACTTTTCAGGACAGTTTGTTCTACTACACAGAGAATTTTTTGCCAAATATTCAGTAGAACTAAACGAACTCTTTAAAACACAAATAGAAATGCTTTTTTCTTGAGTCGGTGTTCCATGAATTTGTTCTAAATCATTAGTCTTACAAACACATTTACTAATAAGCCTAACAGGCTCGTTTTCGCCATAATTGAAAAACATTGCTTTTCCATCGCTGTTGATAGGCATGCTTGTATATATATTTTTATTGCTGCTACATAAACTGCAATTACTCCTTCCAAAATTAATATACGAATTTTCTAAGAAGTACGCCTCCGTATATTCACTGTGTTGTCGAACATTTTCCATTGCATCTATAAACTGTTCCACAGTTGCTAATCCATACCTTGGAAGCTTTTCGTTAAACTGACAACATTTCTTTTGGATATTACTATGAAGCTTTGCCAAAGAATTTCTAGCCGACTTTTCAACAGCATCCACTCTTTCAAAGAGAATTTTAATCTGTAATTTTGAATACTTTTCGTGATCCCGATAAAACATGCGTAAAATGTTTCTCAATTTACAAAGATCAGCCTGCAGTTTTGCCATCTTCTTGTATTTCTGAATGTAATTTTTCCCTTTGTCCTTATGCGTTCTTCGGTACAACCTCGCAGAGAATTTAATTTTTTCATTATAGCTTTTATCACCCCAGTATCTACCCATTATTCTGGTAGCAACTTTTTTCTTATGTTTGTTTCGGTAATCTTCATCATTATCATACCGTTCCTTACTCTTTTGTTTGGCTGTCTCAATTTTCGCATGTCTATAATCTTCATCATTGTGATAACACATCTTGCTGTTTTGTTTTGCTCTCTCAATTATTACTTCTCGATACGCCTTGTCAGTTGAATACCTTTGCTTTTTTCTTTCCAAGATGTTGTCTCTGTTTTTTTGTATAGTACTGTTTTTTTTAAATTACGTATAATAACTCGCTTAGAAGGCATCTTATTACAAAACAAGAAATAATATTTTTATCTAATTAACACTTCTTATAACTCGTATCAGGTATCCATAACCTAACAAAAAATAAAACTAATTTTTTGAATTTTCAGGTATTTTGTTAGTTTGAATGAAAAGATTAAAATTATTGCTCAGATATCATAAATATTTTTGCAGTTTACATAATAACTTTAGCGATTCTAAACTGAAAAATAAAATATATATTAAAAAATGTAATTTTTTGGTCTGAAAATACATAGTCAATCCCACATCGGGTAGTTAGAACCTAACCAAAAATAAAACTAATTTTAACATTTTAAGGTATTTTTCCAGCTTGTATTGAAATATTCAAACTATTGCTCGGATACCATGGATATTTTTGCAGTTTACACAAGCTGCAAAGAACGCGCAGGCTGTTCTTTGTAAACTGAGAAAAATTTTACGAATGTTTTACCGGGATTACAAAAAATATTCAAAATTAAAGATTAAAATTATCTCTAAAAGAATAGATTTTGTTAAAAGTCAGCTAGAGATGCTTTCGCAAAACTTCATAGTAATATCCAAAAGAAATGTTGCATGTTTAGTGAAAAGCTTCCAAGGTATGGACCGGAAACTATGGAACAGTTTACAGATGTAATGGGAAATCTTTTACATCACTGTGAATATATGGAGGCATAATTGTCCTTTACTTAGTTTCAGCTTAAATTCGATGATCGAGCCTTTATGTACTACATCCAACGACTATGACGTCATTGATCAATATTGCATATACAAAATTCAGTTTTTCGTGAAAAATAATTAATAAAAAAAATTAAGTGCAAAAGGCGCTAGATCTAGAGATTTCCTTTAAAATGAGCCATTGAACAACTCTCTACGATGTTCCAGTGCCAAGCTATCTCTGGAAACAAAAGAAAGAAAAAAATATCCCGTTTGTGCAGAATAACGTGGTTAAAGTCTCATTTTCTTGATTTTGAAGCCAATATATTTCCCTTGCTGTTCAAGCCAAGGGACAGAAAGTTTCTTATACAGGGGTTTTGGACAAGGCGGTTCGAATGGTGTACTTTTTGTTTTGATCTGACTCCTTTGTTAGGAACTATGGGTTTTTATATTTCTTAACATTCGACGTAATCGTCTCTTACTAGGTTGCTAGCTACCGCTGCAACCCGGATTAGTTGATTATTTGGTTTGTGTTCATGGTGCTAGGTCTAGAAGAACACTGCCGTCGGGTGTGATTTCCCAATAGGTTTCAAATTGACTCAGTGATATTAGCGTGATACTCTCAGTCAGAGCATTGGCAAATGTACACTCAAAACGTACATTCCCTGTTCGTACTATGCTCCTACCCTGTGTGCCAGACAAGTCCAAAACAATAACCCCATGATTTTTGAAAACATTGAATCGTTTATTCCATTTTCAAATAGTTGAGAGTCATGATCTAGGGATTCCATGGTCAACTCGTACAGAGTTCTATAGGATTTTTTGTCAAATGATAGAGTATACAGTGGAATACCATTCACTTTGCACACAAGGCAAGATAGACCAAAAAAATTAAAATCATGTGGTGATTCAGTCCAGGATCCAACGGCACTACCACTCTTCACAAAGGCCAAAGCCAATTTTGTAGGATTTCTCCATTGATAAATGATGAATCGCTATCGGTACGAGAGTCGAAGGCAATGTGACGTTGATTGGTGATCATTTGGGGGCTAAGAAGTTTGATGTTGTTACTATTGGCTCTTAGCTTTTCCACTGCCAATGCAACAGAGCTCATAACTTGATGTTTTCGGACGTAGAGAATTGCAGATGTGAAAATGACATTTGCATCGGGTGCTGCAGGAAGTGTTTTTCTCAAAATGAAATTCGATGGGGCCATCTGTAGCTTTATGTCAATCTTGAAATCGGGGGGTAGCAATTGGGATATATTGAAAATCTCATGATTTAATTTTCCTACTAAATGATACTCCTGGGTCACTGCATTAGTCAACTCACCGTCAGTATCAACACCTGATCGATATTCATAGCCCAATGATTGTCCTCTCAACTCCTTGTATGCCTTTGGCGTCATCATCATAAATTGTATGTAGCTTGCATAGTTTGATAAATTATTGCTAGTGCTCACCAATGTTCCATTAATAAATACATTAATTTGTTTGAATAGGTTGTTTAGAATACAGTTTTCATAGGAGAGACCATCACCGGCATTTAGAGTTGTATTATCTGACTTTTTCTTCACCACAACATTTAAATCAATAAATGTTGACGACAATTCAATGAAATAGTCTTCATTGGAAAATATTTGAAAGTGTATATTTTCCGAGAGTGGTTGTTGGGGTTGAAATTGTTCATACTAGCCATACTTGACACTGACATCAACATTTTCAGCATTGAATAGATTCAATGAGGAGCTAATTGATGGATATGATTCCTTGTGGGGGAGATAAGTCATCTTAAGAGAAGAAATCCTTCTTTGATTTAACAATCTTTTTCTTTTTCTTCTTCTTCTGCTTATTGGTCTTCCTTGTTTTATTCCTCAAAGTCCTTGTTGATGTCCTTTGCTTCGTGCCTGGGTGGAGACTGATGAGTGAATGACGCGAACGCATCCTTCTCAATCCCTCCCCATTTTTCCGAGATTTTAATTGCTGACCAACGGCTCTTGCTGAAGATCTAATATTTTCCTTAACACTCTCGTTGAAATTCTTGCCCGACCCCCAGTCCTGTAGTGTGGAGGCAGCAAAATTTGATGCAGCAGGTACAAGATATTTTCTGGCAAGGGGTAGTGCAGAACGAAATAGCCTAGCAAAGCAGCTACCAAGACCATAACCAGACATTGTAGTACACCCCTTGTAGTACTCCAATCCATTGCCTATTTGACGTGGACTAAAAGCACCAACATAGCAATCGAAATCTGGACAGACAAATGGAATTCTCCTATTGTTCATTTTAGGTGATTGTGCTGTCGTTGACAATGGGTCGAAAATGACATGTAATCACTGCTAAGCCTTTTGTTATTGCTAGAGGATCACCCAATTCACTTCTTAGTGTTAACTGACAGAGTTCCAAATATGAAGTGTTTACAGGAACATACTGAAGATGCTTTATTTTAAAGTGATGAACAAGTTCATGAGTTGTTTTTCGTTCAAGAACACGTAGGAGGGAGACATTTGAATTACCGACTCTCGACTGTTTCCACAAAGGATGCATAGAGAAATATGCAAGAGTCCGAGGCAATACCAGGTGGAAAATCAGCAAAAATAACTTGATCCATCCCGTAAACGGTGCCACCATTTTCCCCATTGATCATATTCTTTTTAAAGCCAAGAACATCTCTCAGATTATCATTGACAATAATTGTTTCAGTGTCAACAGGTGAGCTAATGTAAATCCTATCATGTTCCAATGAATAATTAAAATGGAATGTACCATTCCTACGATATGAGATTTTTCTATTGATTGTATGACACAAATCCCCCGAATTATCATATTCAATATATTTCAATTTGACATGTGGATAGTCACTAGATTTAAGTGCTTCAACCCATTCATAGTCAACATAGCCCAACCCATTCATAGTCCAATCGAATGGTATAACTTTTATATTATACACAAGATCATTTCTCAGGATGGCATAGGTATTTTTGAGAATACAGTCAACAAGAGCCACTTCATATGCATCGTCAAATTTGATGGCGGGGGAGAGTTTTGTCCAAAAATCACTTGTCGTATTCAAGTCATTGTAGAGAGGATCGGAAACTTTGGACATGAATGTTACATAGAAATCATGGGGCATTGTCTATATCTTCAACACCGATCCAAGAATCAAAATCAGAGTTGTATCCTAGCCACCGAACAAGTAACTGTTTCTTACCCCTGCGAGTACGTGTCTTTAATATCTTTTCAATTTGATAGATTTCACTAGCATTTTTAACTTTTTGCAATTCATAGTCATAAAAGCCATTGAGAATCTCTTCATCTTTGGTATCACGCAGGCGATAAGTTATGGGTTTAGTGTCTAAAATTTTTGCCACTTTAAAAAGTTCGGTGAACCACAAGTAATTTCCTCTTTCAAAAATATTAGTTGTTCTATTATTTCGAACGGTATCACCAACATTGAATTTATTTTTCTTCTTCTTCTTCTTGTCAACTAATTCATTGGAATACTGTTTAAGAAAGGTGTCAATTGCATCTTGATCAGAATGATGAGCTTCCGTTGGCGTAAAGTTGGACAATGATCGATGAGGTCGTTGATTATAAATCAACATTATTTTATCAAGATCATGAATAAAAGCCGGTGTATTTTTCAATGTACAATATCTTGAAATTAAAAGTCGAATAGTTCTTATCAATCGTTCGGCCATGGCAGCCTTTATAGGACTGTGACTATGATAGAGCAGTGTACTATATTTCTCTAGTACTTTTTCAACATGGGGATTAACAAATTCACTACCGCGATCCTTTTGAATTTTTTTACATGAATCCTGTTCGAGTATACTTTCAACAGCCTGAGCAACTTCAACGCCTATCTTTGATAGCAATGTAATTGAATATGCATAGCGACTATAAACACTGATTGCAAGTAGGATATACTTGTACGGTGTATTGTGACGTCTTTGAAGCTCATCTAGAGTCAGGAGATCTGCTTGCATTATATGCAATGGGTATAAGGATTTAATTTTTAGACATAGATTGGCACGAAGTCTATGATTTCTATGCAGAGTGTAACTTGATTCATTTTGTTGATAGTCTTGTACACTTTTAGTGTGAACACCAGTGACTTTGGAAAGAGTGGTGGGGGAACTTAAACTCCCTGCCTCACCAATATTTTCATAAACACCTTTCAGAACTTTAACCATTTTGAACGTAAACACGTTGTGTAACGTCCGCTACCCTTTTGTATACTGGCCGGTGGAAGTGGTGATGGTGACGTTGATTTTATACGTCTTCGCTTTTGTCTTGATATCAGTAGTGCGATTGTATTTAACAAAATTAATTTTAAATCTTCTTCTTCTTCAAGCTCATATTTTAATGAGCCTTATTTTGTTGATGATGATAATTCTGCATATTCACTCAATTTTTTTAGAGTTTACCTGTTCCTATTAATACTTTATTTGAAGTTGCATGTATTTATAAAGTTGTATAGATGAGTGTCAAATGATAATAGTCCTTTACGATTTGTAACCATATCATAGATTAAATCAAGTAGATTATAGCTCTTGCCCCGAATTATAATCCCTTCCCCTTTACTCTTAACTTGAATGTGATCTGGGCCGCTTTCAAAGTTATGAGCTAGAAGTCGCGTTCACGGGTCGCAATGTAAGAGAGGCATGCGAGTCCAGATTCACGTCTCTACCGAAATGAATTCCTTCTTTTTCGGTGTTTTTCCAACAGCAGACAACTGAGAAGATTATTCTTTTTTGGGATCAGCAGCAGCAGTTACCTTTAATTAATAGGACCTGCTTTTGTCCCATCGGCAAAGCGCATCTTGTGTGTTTGGCGAAGTGCAAGTAAAATCAGTTTTTATCATCCTCAATAGTTTTACTGTCAAGGAATTTACTGAGATTGTCCTCAAAGTGTTCAACGGGTGAGAGAGCGAGTTCTATTGGAGTCAATTTATAGGGTTTTGCCTGTCTCTAGAGAAAAATGTTTACAAGTCCTGCAATTATTGGCAGTATAAGTGTGAAAAGGCTACCGCCCGCCTGAAGAAGTCGTTTCCTTTTAAAATTCTTTCCTTTCTTTTTAGAGGCCAATGTACGCACAATTGAACTATGTTGCTTTGCCTGTTGCTTAACTACTTCTGGCACTTGAATCTTACCCTCAATCAAATTTAAACAAAGTTCAGATATTAGATTATTGAAATCATTGTCAATACTGTGTTTGAGTATTGCTTTCCTAAGCAGAGGTTTTGAAGTGCTTAGAACTGAAAACAAATTTCTATTTTCATGTAGTTTCTTCAGTGTCATGATAGAAACTAATAGGTCTTCTTAGTGTTCACGGGGAGATATACTGTAATTTCATTGTCAAAAATATCTGTGACTACACGCAGATCCTCGGGTGTATTTTGATTAAGATCAAATAGGATGTAGCCGTAGGGTTTATTAGTTGCCTGATTGTATGCTGAGAGCAGAAATTTGGGGGCTCCTGGATAGATTTGTTTATTGAGAGTTATTAGCGAGCTATAATCACGAACAACTCTGTAGATGATATAGTAGGTGCAGTTCATTGCAAGTATTGCTCTGATGAAAGAGATTGTGTAGAACCAGAGTAACGGAAATCTGTTCATGATGAGAGTGAACAGTGAACAGTTTTAGCATTTCCTGGGACCATTGTTCAATAGATTCAGCCGGATCGTCAATGATCAAAAAAGAGTTTTGTTCAATAATGCTGAAAACATCAAGTCCCTGTATGAATTGTATTTGCACCAACCCCGTTGTGGCAATTGCTTTTATTTTATCATATGACTCCTGCCAAATACTGTAACAATAGTAGATTTTTTCGGCTTTACCACAAACATTTTATCACAATTCTTAATTATTTTAGTTAAGAGTGTTGTTTTGCCCGACATTGATGGACCACACAGAAACGATCTGAATGGTGTTTTAAATTGATACATGTTCCCTTCAACAGTTCACCTAGACAACTAACTCGAGACTATGGCTGTCTAATGACTAAATAATTTCCCTATTACTACTACTCCGTTCAAGAATAATAATAATAATAATAATAATAATAATAAGAAGACGAAAAAAGAATAATATTTTCCTTTATTAAACATGAAAAGGTAACAATACTTTTAAAAAATACTACATTGAAAAAGGCACATTAAACATGAAAAAAAATACACTTTTTCAATTTATTTATAATAAAAAATACAACTTTTACATAACCACTAGAAAAAACACTTGAATAAATACACTTTTTTTTATTTATAAAAAAATACAACATTTATTGGAATAAAGCACTGGAAATATCACTATTATTTACAGCATTTCAAATTTTGGGGTCTTCCCCCCGCGGGGTGGCCGCTGCGGCGGCTGGGGGCAGGCTGGGAAGCACCGGGGGCCCGCTGTGGCAGGCCCGGGCCGGGACTGGCATTGAATAGTGGAAATAGATCTGCCTTGCACACACACACATACATTGAAAATTGTTTGTGATAAAGAATTAAAAAGAATTTAAAAAACACTCAATTACCCAAAAATCCCTCCCACCCAATTTATACTTTTTTTTAATGAATTTAAGTTAATTTTTCTAGACCGAGTGGTTTTATTTTCTATATAAATTCAACACGGTCTGAAATTAAATAATGACCGTCTGGTAGTACTTTCACACCACCCTCACGTACATAGACTTTGTCCGATATGACTGTCATGGCGTTTTTCTCTACTATAACTGTGTATTTTTTTAATTGTAAAGAGCGAATCGCCATGAATTTCGCTCTTGGCACTAAACTACTTTCCACACAGTTTCTATAAACACTCATGTTGCAATTATTTTTTACATAGTGTATAGGCACCCCCTTGCACACTTGTTTGATATTCTTGCTGTGCGTTTCCACACAGTATACCTTCGGACCGGGAAACACACCACTGGATATCAGATCACTAACCGTTTCAGATATTAGCATTAACGATTAATTTGGGGCCTGGCGTTTCACTAGCTTTGGATAGAGGGATTCGTCCAAATTAGTCTAGTCCATTCGTGAGCTAATGTACTCACCATTTTCCAAATCATTCAATAGATTTTAAGTTTTTACTTTTAACAGGAGTGAATCAGTGTCCCCGTAATTCACTTGAACTTGTCCCTCAATCGGCCACTATACCTTGCATACATTATAATAAAATGACAACGTGAGTTTCTTGGATATTTCAGTTATTGCACTTCCGCCTGCAATATTTTTATTTAATGCAATGTTTCTTTTCTTGCGATGTAGGAGCACCATATTAGAATCTATGACTTTGAACGATGTGAAGTTTGGATCCGCAATGATTCGCGATCCGCGATCGCGAAATGATTCGTTTGGATCCGCGAGCACAATCTTTCGGGTTGGTTACAATGTCACATCGACTTCTGTGTCGTACGCTCTCGCAAATTTTACCGAAAACTGAGTTCAAAATGAGTTTATAGACTTCTTTTTCAACTTTCGTTTTCGCTTGTGAACGCTTACTGACAAAGGTGTCAATAAACGTTTTCATGAAAGGCTTTCGATCAAATTGGAGGGCTTTATGAATCCTTATGACTTTGAAATACTTGGACACCATCCATGTTAATAGCACGTGATGAACAACGATATTCTGTTTCGGGTTGAGGTCGGCAATTAGTTTTTGTTTTGAAGGTACCCAGTGCATATACCGGTCCTCTACTAAAGATAAATGGTAGGGGCTCAGAGAGTCCCTACCCACCGGTCTATTTATGTACGGAAAAACAAAGTCTTTTACCGAGTCATGGATTTCCATGGGTATTTCACCGTCAATTTAAAAAAACTATCCCTGCTTCCTATTCTCCTCAACACTGGTAATGTCGGGGAAATTCGAAGCACATGGATTGTCAAGCCATTTATAATTGCCACACGGAAACAGTAGTGAGACATTGCCGATGGTTAAAGAGAATTCATATCCAAAAAACTGCGTCCGACTTTTCATCGGTGTGCTGTCCACTTGGATCAGTTTTCATGATACGATCCCCGTGAAAAACATACCCACCCCTCATTATTACTTCAAAAAAAAAATGCTGATACACAACGGCGATCAGCCCTATTTCCTAATTTCTGATTTTACTTATCAAGTCCATCAACAAATGAGGAGTGAAAAAATAATAACCTAAATCCAACCCAAATTCCCCATAGATTTTATCAACATTGTTGCAAACAATGTTCAGAAGAGTGAGTAAGTCACTGGCCAAGTATAGTTTACAATAATCCCACCCATTTTTACATCCGCCCTTTACCAAAACACTCTTAGCAAATTCGTACTCGCTAGTGGTGCACTCACTCTCAGTAAGAGAATTGTAAAAAGCTTCAATGGGCGGTAGTGACACCTCAACTAGCCTCGAACCAGAGATGTAATAATCATATGGATATATACCCTTACACATTAATAAATCATACATTTCATCATCGGGGAAGCGCTGTTTGAGGAGGGGGAAGCTGTCAAAATTATCACTTTTCTGTACCTGAATTAATTGACTTAAAGATTTGGGGAAGAAGCTGAAAGAGTCTAAAAAACGGATTTTTATTCAGGAACGTGTTACTCTTGTCAACTGTTTTTCACATGAATTCTAGCAGCAGTAGCTTCTCCGATGATTTGGGTATGATATTATATGAAAAAAAATCATCTATCCATGCGTCATCTACAACGACACCCTTGGCAATGTGGGCCAACGCCGGAAGAACAAACTTTAAGTCGTAATTGGAATTGTGTATAAAAACAGGTACGAAATATTGTTGTCTAACATTTAAATTGCATGACTGATGTGCTACCCCTATAAATTTACTCCCCCCCCCCCCGATGTAATTTCCTGCCACAAATGATCGTGGTCGATCCCCTTCTTCCTCCACCCACTTCCAACGCCATCATCAAATTCTCCCTTGCAAACCTAACACATTTTACGCTTTTTAATGGCCATTATGTCATCTGGTCATAGGAGCATTGGATAGTTTGCATAACGAAGGTGAAAAATTGCAAAGTTCACTGTTTTGATTAGACTGACCAATGCTGAGCGCATGAAGTCTTCACCGTCACCCAACATCTCAACTACATCCAGCACTTGCATGGTATTATTGGAATCTCGATGCGTGTGAGCGTAAGAGACCCCTTTGGCTTCATGCATTTTAGCACGATTAGAATTTGACGGATCATGCACGTCTATCAGTTTAGCTTCGCAGTCTAAAGCGATCTTATTGCTCTGCAACAGTGTGTTTTGAAAATTTTTAAAACGTAAGATCGCTCTATCTCCGCTTACCGTCTCCAAAGCCTGGTATCCATGACGTTTACAGTGTGTCATGTGATGCTTTAACTTTAAATCAGAAAGAAATCTTGAGAGGCTTGCTGAACAGTAATAAAAAACACCATTCGGCTTTTTACCCTCACTTAGAATCTTACTAATATCGGTTATTGTATTAAAACGACCATTTGAATTACTGTCTGTTGGTAGGGTATATAAAAGCCACACCCAGTGTTGTATTGATTCAATTGATGGAGCCCGCAATGGAAATAATACACCCTTCTTATCGGAACGCTGACCCTCTTCAAATTCTGTTTCATACTGTAACACCGTGACACCAATCTTTAATTGTGCATTAACTCGCTCAAAAATATCTATTCCTTTTAGTGTCACGGGAAATTGACCATTTAAATAATTAAAATTAACTTTGGTGAATTTTGAACCCACCCAACCATTAATTGCCATTTTATCAATCTTTTTCTTAGTGACATCTATTTGAAGTGGTCTGTATGCTGCAACCAAAAATGCATACTTCAAACACTGCAGCCTCGTATCGAAACAGATTCGTTGTATACCCCTACACCCCTCTAAGTCTGAATGATATTTTATCTCAATTGCCCTCCCTCCCCCATGCCCACCTCTTACAATAAAATCCTTTTTAAACCTACATATATTAACATTTAAACTTTCAATAAATTAAGCCACAGATCCACTACCCCCCTCGTTATAATTTTTCCACTTAATTTGAATACTATTAGCCCAATTTAGAAAAACCTTCCCATAATTTGATAAATGCGGGTGAATCGCCAACATCTCTGTGTGCAAGTATTTCGAAAACATCTCACCCGCACTTTAATTTAAAACAAATATTTTTAGTGCTATTGATGCTTTTAAACTGACCCCCACTCCCCACACCCCCATTTGTTGTTCAAGAATGGCTCGAATCTTATCAGTATATGAATGTGTAATGGCCAAGGGATCTGTTATTATATCCCCCGATACTAGAGAGTTGAAGGGGTCACCAAATTTGGCACTGTAGACCAATGTGTGGTACAAGGCAGAGTTGGACAGAAAAAAATCTGGAAGAGGGGATACTGTTGCTGTTGTTGTTGTATTACTACTAGTACTAGTTATATCATTAAGTGGAATGGTGGAGGAGGGTGACAGGGAATTGTCAATAACACCACCACCGCTCCCAGTCTGTTCAATAGCATTGGCTGAATATGGCATGAGGCAGTCCCCTAGTACATATTCCAAGGTGTTTGGGGACAATTGGTCGAACCAGTCTGTTTTGTCCTGTGATGAAATTTTGTTATGAGGACCCGGTTCAGATGCACTAATAACATCCCCTAAATGTTCACGCATAAAACTATCTGCCCACCCCGGATCCTCAAGCATGTCAATATCAAAGGTTATGTCGTCTAGGCTAGCCATTTCTCCAAAAACATCATTAAGGAAACCCCTATGCCACTCCATATTCTCTAGAAGTAGTGTAGGTTCATCACTGAACTCCGTTGGTGGTGAAAGAATTGGAAAGTAGAAAATTGGTAAGTAGAAAAGCACTTCCTAGGAATATGCCAATTGGCACTAAGACAAATAACTACCCTAAAGACGGCTGATACATATTTCATAATGTGTTTTTTGAACAATAATTTAGGCTACAAATATGTATTTAATTTACTTATTGACATACATCAGGCCTATGACTGACATACAATACGAACTCCTAGCCGCCTGAATCACGATCTTGAAACGGAGGTAGAATTATTGAAAAAGAAAATTTCCCTGCTGGAAGAAGAATTGAAATGTCTGAAATCTCGTAAATAGAGCAGAAAAAGTCAAAATTCTAATTTTCAAAATTATTTTTTCCAAAATTTTTAATCCACAATTGATGGGGGAGGGGGTTTTCTTTCATCGGAGGAGGGATTTTGTATTGAAAGTTAAGTATTTTCCAGTAGAAAAACACTTCCGAGGAATATGCGAACTGACTTTAAGAACAATAAAGAAAATAAATACGGCTTATAAAAATTAAATAAATTTTTAAAATAAAACTAATATAGTTCAAAAATATTTTTTTAAATGTACAAAAGATAGATATCCTGACTAGGAAATTATGTAATTACGACCGCAGCGACTACGTACTAAAGCTATAGAAACGTATAGAGTATTTTTGAAAACGTAACTTTATAGTCGTTTATAAGTATAGTTTTTTAAAATTACTATAAAATATATAATACAACGATATCATTATATTTTACACATTTGTTTATTCCAAAATTATTTTATCCACATTTGATGGGGGAGGGGGTTTTCTTTCATCGGAGGAGGGATTTTGAGTTGAAAGTTAAGTATTTTCCAGTAGAAAAACACTTCCGAGGAATATGCCAATTGCATTTAAAACAAATAAATAAACTAATTACGTATGATAAAATGGAAATAATTTTTTAAAAGAAAAATACTATATGTCCTATATATTTTTTTAAATTTTAAAAAAAAATAAATAATGAAGATGCTCTAATTTAAATAATAAAGACGCGAATCCGGAATCAAGATCTTGAAACAGAGGTAGAATTATTGAAAAAGAAAATTGCGCTGCTGGAAGAAGAATTGAAATGTCTGAAATCTCGTAAATAGAGCAGAAAAAGTCAAAATTATAATTTTCAAAATTTTTTATTCCAAAATTATTTTAACCACAATTGAGGGGGGTGGGGGGTGACGGGTTTTTTTCTATTCACCTGTATTAAGAATTTGGACCAAAGAAAATCCAATTACAGTTTAAAAATTCTTACATTTCAGAGGAATTTCCATTTTACATTAACCTAGTAACAGAGATTTACTTTCCATTTCATATTAATAGAGCAAAACCAGTGCTCGTCACTATAAGCGTAACATTAGACACGCCGAGAACCTGATGAAGCCACTGTTTGGTATGACAAGTGCCCGAGTAATCCTATATAAAAATTCTCGTGAGTTCATTACATCCGGAAAGACTGAAAAAGCGCAACAGTATTAAGGTACTTTAATTTTTGTCCTACCCAAAATTAAAAAACAGCCCTTTTAAGGGCTACAAAATAATTGAATGACACTATAGCATGTGACCACGTGGAAAGGACATGTGACCACGTGTTAAGGACAAAGTTTTAAAATAAAAGACTCGGCAGTTAAAAAGGGGGAATTTAACATTTATCGCTAAAAGATTATTCATTATTGTATGGAGTACTTTTATTGATTGTCAATAAAAATTTCCCTATAATAAAAATCAACCCTCTGAATATATATTTGAAAAGTTCACTTGTTCTAATATCACTAAATATATACATCATAGTTATCTATTTGCAAAGAATAGGAATTATAGAAGGGGGGCTGCCATGAGCGCATTATATTAAATACATAACCTAACCAAAATACCAGATAGAGAGTGAAATTGTACTCACATTGAAAATTGAGAAATCCATTGTTTTCAAAGTTAAGAAAATGTAATGTACTATAATCAATGTCTTAAAACATAATCAAGAATGGAATGTAGTGTGTGAACATCTTATAGAGTTTTTGCTCGAGTACATCATACGTAGCCAAGTTTAAAAAAACAAACAAACAAACAAACAAGTAATCAAGTTACTCCATATAGACTAACCACCACTCTCTCATCGTTTGACCCCTAAAAAATGGCTTTTACCTCATAAAAACCTGTCTGCTAAGCCAATGTAGCGTTCATAGTAATAGGTGACTAACACTGGTAAGCCAATATACCGGTTAAACTGAACACATATTCATGTGTAATTCAATGTAGGTTTCATATTCCCTATGACTTTACTACTGGTGATTTAGGGGTCATTATTAAAGAATTGGAACAAAATTTGAATTTAGCGTAAAGAGTGTGATTGACTAGGGGGCGAACCCCCTGATATATATAATAAAAATATACGAATATAGAGGTTCGTTGCGTTTGTTAATTTGTAAATTACGTCAGAACAATATTTTGAGAAAACTAATTAGCCAAAAAAAGTAAAATTAATATGCAAATTTCGCTTTGATTATTCATTTACGGTGAGCCAAAATAAAAGCTGAATTAACAAAAAACGTTCAGATATTAAATAAAATAAAACAAGTTTTTTTTAACTGAAAGTAAGGAGAGACATTAAAACATAAGACGAACAGAAATTATTCCGTATATGAAAGGGGCTGCCCCTCCTCAGCCCCTCGCTCTTTACGCTAAAGTTTGACCCTGACTCACAACTTTGTTTTTTTAAAACAAAAAAAACAATAGTGTAGTGAATGAGTTTTGAAATCTGGTGGCTGTGAAGATAAATTACTGAAAAATCATGATTGTGATTTTTAGAAAAGGAAAAATACCAAGTGGTTTGAGGGAGCTTGAACTAATCAATTTCAAAGGAGACGTGATGAGAGTGAATGTGGTAAGTATAAAGGTATTAGCTTGGTTTCTATTGGAATTAAATAAAAAAAAAACAAGTTTTTTAAACTGAAAGTAAGGAGCGACATTAAAACTTAAAACGAACAGAAATTATTCTGTATATGAAAGGGGCTGCCCCCTCCTCAACCCCTCGCTCTTTACGCTAAAGTTTGACCCTGACTCACAACTTTGTTTTTTTAAAACAATAAAAACAATAGTGTATTTTTTATTGTTTTTGTTATTACGTATATGCTATTATGTATATGAGGGGGTTCTCCCCTTAGTCAAAACCACGCTCTTTACGTTAAAAGTTAAAAAAAAATTAATTCACAAACCCCTGAATCACAAAGGCCGTTTAATTAAAATAGATACCTCTTTTGAAAGCACTAAAAAAAGCTGTAGCGTAAAGAGCAAGGTATTGACTTGGGGGAGGACCCTCTCACATACGCTATAATTTCTGTTCGTTTTAAGTTCTAATGTTCCTTCTTACTTTCAGTTGAAAAAACTTGTTTTTTTTTATTTAATTTCTGATCGTTTTTTTAAATAATGCTTGGAAATCCGGCGCCCCCTTCATAGAAATGTCCCTTACCAAAAAAAAACATCCTCCACGGAAAGATTCTCCATAGGAACCCCCTCCTCTAGCCCCCCCCTAGAAAAAAATCCTTCCTGAAAATGTTTGTATACTTCCCAATAACCAATAAATAATGCTGGCAAGTCCTGCGCCCCCTTCATGGCAATTTCCCTTCCCCCATGAAAACTTCCTTCATGGACAGATCCTCCAACATAACCCCCCAACCACCCTTCCCTCCCACTACCAGAAAAAAACCTCCTGAAAACTTCTGTATACTTCCCAATAACCAATACTATATGTTAACATTGGTTAAAGTTCATAACTTTTAGCCCCCCCCCCTGGGGACTTCGGGGGATTAAGTCTTCCTAAAAGAAATATTTATCATATTTTCGACCATGCTGAACAAAATGGCTATCTCAAAATTTTGATTGGGTGACTTTGGGAAAAAAATAAGCGTGGGAGGGGGCCTAGTAGCCCTCCATTTTTTTTGGTCACTTAAAAAGGACACTAGAACTTTAATTTTTCGTTCCAATGAGCCCTCCCACGATATTCTAGGAGCACTTGGTCAATACGATCACCCCTGGGGGAAAAAAAAAAAAAAAAAAAAAAAAACAAATAAACACGCATCCGTGATCTTTCTTCTGGCAAAAAAGGCAAAATTCCTCATTTTTGTAGATATGAGCTTGAAACCTCTACAGTAGGGTTCTCTGATACGCTGAATATGATGGTGTGATTTTCATTAAGGTTCTATAAATGTTAGGGGTCTTTCCCCCTTTTTTTGAAAATCAGCCAAATTTTCTCAGGCGTGTAACTTTTGATGGGTAGTACTAAACTTGATGAAAGTTATATATTTGAAATCAACATTGAAATTTGATTCTTTTGATGTATCTATTTGTATCAAAAACCCGTTTTCTTGAGTTTCGGTTACCATTGAGCCGGGTCGCTCCTTACTTACAGTTCGTTACCACGAACTGTTTGATCAAAACACTTAGTATGATGATAGTTTTGTCATATATTTGGAGATGGTATAGCTAAAGTTTTAGGTGAAGAGTATTGTGGTTTTAAGAAGGGAAAGCAATGTGTTGACCATATTTAAGCTCTTAAACTAATAATTGAGGAGTGCCTGAGACTTCAAACACCTTTTGTCCTCAATTGAAGAGTTGTTTGATTTAACCGATAGAAGGGCTTCAGTGAAAATACTATCCTTGTACGGTATACCAGTTAAACACATTATAGGGATTAGTACTATGTACACGAATATTATTACTACGGTTGAGGCAGAAAATTAGGCTAAATTTATATATATATATATATATATATAATTTAGCCTAATTTTCTGCCTCAACCGTAGTAATAATATTCGTGTACATAGTACTAATCCCTATAATGTGTTTAACTGGTATACCGTACAAGGATAGTATTTTCACTGAAGCTCTTCTATCGGTTAAATCAAACAACTCTTCAATTGAGGACAAAAGGTGTTTGAAGTCTCAGGCACTCCTCAATTATTAGTTTAAGAGCTTAAATATGGTCAACACATTGCTTTCCCTTCTTAAAACCACAATACTCTTCACCTAAAACTTTAGCTATACCATCTCCAAATATATGACAAAACTATCATCATACTAAGTGTTTTGATCAAACAGTTCGTGGTAACGAACTGTAAGTAAGGAGCGACCCGGCTCAATGGTAACCGAAACTCAAGAAAACGGGTTTTTGATACAAATAGATACATCAAAAGAATCAAATTTCAATGTTGATTTCAAATATATAACTTTCATCAAGTTTAGTACTACCCATCAAAAGTTACACGCCTGAGAAATATATATATATATATATATATATATATATATATATATATATATATATATATATATATATATATATATATATATATATATATATATATATATATATATATATATATATATATATATATATATATATATATATGCTGTCTTTACAAAAGAGCAATAATCGTGTATGTATTTATTCATTTTTCTCAAAAATGGCTCCATAGTTTTTCGGAAAAACTGGTATCCTGGGAATTTCTGGCCTAAAAAACAATCAAGTCTACATAAGTCAGAAGTTTGATAAAATTCGTTAAATACCTCAATTTTGGAATAAATCATTTATGAAAGTGGCGTCATTTTTATGAATACGTTCGAAAAGTACACATACGTCATATTTGCCTGCGTAGTGGTTGTGTCTTTTTCAGTGTTTATGATACAGGCAAAATTACTAAAAAAAAACAAATGATTGACAAGAAAAATCATATGATTGACGTCATATGTACGAGTGCACAGAGAATAAATTATATCATTCCCACCCACCCTCCCCAAGAGTGAACGTTTAATTTTAATATCTACGACGCATACGACATTACAAAAGTAACAAAGCTAAGTATAAAATACCAGGTGTAATTAGTTTTAAGTAATGACGTTTTAAGTTTTGACGTTTTAACGTTTAAAAATGACGTTTTAAGTAGTTTCATAATGCCTAGAGAAAGTAGAGCAAATAGAGTAATTACAATGCCTAGACGATAAATGAAGAACATATCAAACCTGACAAGACCAATCCAAGACCAGACCAAGTCAGAATACTTGCATCAGCGAAAATTACAACGAGTTAAAACAAAAGTGAAATATATAAAAAAAATTTGGTTCGAAGATAATCACCAGCATTAATTAAGACGAGCTAAAAAAAATTAGTGAAGATTAAAGAAATATGAGGTTGCAATATATGCGACAACAAAGAGTAGAAGTAATTGGAAATGAGAGTGAAGAACGAAAAAATATACGATTAAAAGATATGCCACAGGAAGAACAAAGAAATATGGGGTTAGAAGATAAGTGACAGCGATAATTACAAGCGACAGCGAGAAAGTGAGTATGACTGGCGACAAAAACAATGTAAATAGGTCAAAACTTTAAGAGAAAATTCGTATTTTTGAAGAGTGGCTGTAACGAACCTGTGGTGACGTCACTACATCAAAAAAGGCTCAAAGTGTCTCCGGTTAGAAGACAAGCGATAATGAGAATCCATATATAGAGTCGACATTCACCTGTAAATTTCCGAAATACCTTTTTTCTCCTTGGATTTAGTAACCGTTGCCAGTCAATTTTTTCAATTTAATACAAGGTTTGATGATGGGAGGTTAGGTTGGATTAGATTAGCTTTGGTTAGACAAGGTTAGGTTGGTTTAGGTTAGCTTAAGTTAGGTTTTTAACCTATTTCTGATATTTAGAAACAAATTAACCTAATCTAACTTAACCCAACCTAATCTAAACTAACATAATCGAACGAGTAGAGAAGCTTCTCTAATTTCAAGTAGAACAAGATCACAGCCAATCAGAGGGCTACAATCCAAGTAGAACAAGACCAAACTCTCTATCTAAACCAATCACAGAGCTAGAAATACTAACGGGAGTGATGCAACTAATATAAGGAACATACAATTTCCCCCTCGTGAACGTTCTTTTCTAATGTTAGAAATACTAACGGGACAAGATATCTTTTGTCAAAATTTCTTCTCGTGAACATTCCTTCATAACATATTATCATTAATTTCCAGACAGGATGATGTGTAATTGATATAGACATGAATTACGTTGAATTTACAGAGCTTCAACTGTGTAAGAATTTAAGACAGAAAAATCAAAAGGCTTCATGGGAATTTAAAAGTATCTATGCACAGTTGCCAGAACAATTGTGGACATGATGTGAAATTGTGACTCGTTTGAAAACATATATGAAAACATATAATTAATTTCCAGGCAGGATGATGTGTAATTGATACAAACATGAATTACGTTGAACTTATAGAGCTTCGATTGTATAAGAATTCATGACAGAAAAATCAAAAGCCTCCACGGGAATTAAAAAGTATCTCTGCACAGTTGCCAGAACAAAGTAAACGTCAGAGTTTAATTGACATTTTAGAGGATTATTTGGGGTGAAACAGATTGAGACATCAGACTTAACCTAGCTTTACTTCTCGGATGTGCTCGCTATATAAGACAAGTACACAATATAGGATTAGTGAGATGGTTATGAATTTGAACCATCAAGGACCACAACCACCAATTACCATAGCCAAGAAGGACCTCAACCTCCAAGGTCCCCTCCCAACAACCTCAAAAGAGTCCCCTCCCTACAACTTTTGGGCCCATCCCCCCATTTTTTATATACTTTTTGAAGTTTATTTTTTTAACATGATAATTTTATTTCAACTTTTTACATGTCTTAGAATGACATAAAACATATTTAAAGCATAAAAAATTCACATTTAAGCTAGATTTCCTAACGTATGTAGATGTCTGTTGTCTAAAATCTGTTATTTGTGGTGGTTGGTTTACTATTTCACACTTTTCCGACCTAGGTTTCTTAGCCTGTAGTAGATGTGTTTTGTCTGAAATCAATGATTTGGAATGTTTGGTTTACTATTTTAAACTTTTCTTAGCTAGGTTTCTTAACCTTTTGTAGGTGTGTGCTGCATGAATCTTATGATTTGGGATGTCTAGTTTGCCATTTTAGACTTTTCTGAGCTAGATTTCCTAACGTTTCGTAGGTGTATGTTGTCTGAAACCTATGATTTAGGATGGTTGGTTTACTATTTCGCACTTTTTCTGAGCTAGGTTTCATAGCCATTCATAGGTGTATGTTGTATGAACCCCATGTTTAACTTTAATATTTTTTTGGGGGATGGGGGATGATCCAAAGGCCTCATTGGGTACATTTTTGTATATTTTTTTAATAAAGTTGGGTTTTAGTTTTCAGAAATATGAACATCCCAGTTTAAGATACAACTGATTTTATTAATAACATTTGATTTTTTTTAATAAATTTGGGTTTCAGTTTCAAGAAATACGAACTTCCACGTTTAAAATATGTATGATTTTATTAATAATATTCGATATTCTAATAAAGTTGGGTTTTAGTTTTCGGAAATAAGAACACCCACGTTTAAAATACGAGTGATTTTATTAATAACAATTGATTTTTAATAAAGTTGGGTTTTAGTTTTCCGAAATAAGATCAACCACATTTAAAATACATGTGATTTTATTAATAATATTTGATTTTTAATAAAGTTGGGTTTTAGTTTTCAGAAATATGAACATCCCAGTTTAAGATACAACTGATTTTATTAATAACATTTGATTGTTTTTAATAAAGTTGGGTTTCAGTTATTTCAGTCATTAATAAAGTCAGATGTATTTTAAACTTGGAATTTTCATATTTCTGAAAAATAAAACAAAAGTTTATTTTAAAAAATGCAAAAATGTACCCAATTATTAAAGAAAACAAATATTATTAATAAAATCAGATGTATTTTTAACATTGATGTTCTAATTTCTGAAAATTAAAACCTAACTTTATTAGAAAATCAAATATTATTAATAAAACCAGATGTATTTATAAACGTGGAAGTTCTTATTTCTGTAAACTAAAGCCCAACTTTATTAAAAAAAATCAAATATTAATAATAAAATCACATGTATTGTAAACTGGGGTGTTCTTATTTCCGAAAACTAAAACGCAACTTTATTAAAATATCAAATATTATTAATAAAATCATACATATTTGAAACGTGGATATTTGTATTTCTTGAAACTAAGACCCAACTTTATTAAAAACAATCAAATGTTATTAATAAAATCAGATGTATTTTAAACTGGGATGTTTATATTTCTGAAAACAAAAACCCAACTTTATTAAAAAAATATGCGAAAATGTACCCAATGAGGCCATGGATCATCCCCCACCTCCCAAAATTATTAAAGTTAATCATGGGTTTCATACAATATACACCTATGAACGGCTATGAAACTTAGCTCAGAAAAGTGCGAAATAGTAAACATAGCATCCCTAATCATAGGCTGCAGACAACATACACCTACGAAAGGCTAGGAAATCTAGCTCAGAAAAGTCCAAAATAGCACACTAGACATCCAAATCATAAGTTTCGTGCAACACACACCTACAAAAGGCTAAGAAACCTAGTTAAGAAAAATCTAAAATAGTAAATCAAGTATCCCAAATCATAGATTTCAAACAACACAAACCTATGACAAGCTTAGAAACTTAGGTCAGAAAAGTGCCAAAGAGTAAACCAAGCACCCCCAATCATAAGTTTCATACACATCTACATACCTTAAGAAATCTAACTTAAATGTTAGTTTTTTATGCTTTAAGTGCGTTTTTGTCATTCGAACACATGTAAGAAAAAAGTTGACATAAAATTATCATGTTAAAAAAAATAAACTTCAAAAAAGTTTAAAAAAATGCGGAGATGGGCCCAAAAGTTAGATGGAGGGGAGCTCCTTGGAGGTTGGGGAGAGGGGACCTTGTAGGTTGAGGCCCTTTGTGGCTAGAGTCATTGGTGATTGCAGTCCTTGATGGTTCAAATCCATAACCATCACATTAATCCCATATTGTGTACTTGTCTATTATAGCGACCGCAGCCGAGAAGTAAAGCTAGGTCAAGTCACATGTTTCAAACTGTTACATCCCAAATAATCCCCTAAATTGTCAATTAATCTCTGACGTTTCCTTTGTTCTGGCAACTGTGCACAGATGAGTGTTCATACATCTGAAAACTAAAACCCAAATTTTTTAAAAAATATACAAAAATGAACCCAATGAGGCCTTTCAATCATCCCCCATCCCCCCAAAAAATATTAACGTTAATCATGGGTTTCATACAACATACACCTATGAATGGCTATAAAAACCAAGCTCAGAAAAAGTGCGAAATAGTAAACCAAGCATCCCAAATCATAGCTTTCAGACAACATACACCTACGAAACGTTAGGAAATCTAGCTCAGAAAAGTCTAAAATGGCAAACTAGACATCGCAAATCATAAGTTTCAGGCAACACACACCTACGAAAGGTTAAGCGACATAGCTAAGAAAAGTCTAAAATAGTAAACCAAACATTCCAAATCATTGATTTCAGACAACATACATCTACGACAGGCTAAGACACCTTGGTCGAAAAAGTGTGAAATAGTAAACCAACCGCCCCAAATCACAGGTTTCAGACAAAAAACATCTACATACGTTAGGAAATCTAGCTTAAATATGAACTTTTTATGGTTTAAGTATGTTTTATGTCATTCTCAGACTTTGTAAAAAAGTTGAAATAAAATTATCATGTAGAAAAAAAACTTAAAAAAAGTAAATAAAAAATGGGGGGATGGGCCCAAAAAGATGGAGGGAGGGGGCTACTTGGAGGTTGGTGAGAGGGGACCTTGGAGGTTAAGGTCCTTGGTGGCTATGGTAATTGGTGGTTGCGGTCCTTGAGGGTTCAAATCCATATTAATCCCACTAATCCTACATTGTGTACATGTCTATTATAGCGAGCACAGCCGAGAAGTAAAGCTAGGTCAAGTCACATGTCTCAATATGTTTCACCCCAAATAATCCTCTAAAATGTCAATTAAACTGTGACGTTTCCTTTGTTCTGGCAACTGTGCATAGATACTTTTAAATTCCCGTGGAGCCTTTTGATTTTTCTGTCAAGAATTCTTATACGATCAAAGCTCTATAAGTTCAACGTAATTCATGTCTGTATAGATTAAACATCATCCTGCCTGTAAATTAATGATAGGTTTTCATATATGTATCCAATATGTTTTCAAGGAATGTTCACGAGGTGAAATTGTGACAAACAGATATCTTGTCCCGTTAGTATTTCTAACATTATAAAAGAATGTTCACGGGGTGAAATTGTATCTTCCTTATTTTAGTAGCGTCACTACCGTTAGTATTTCTAGCTCTGTGATTGGTTTAGAAAGAGGGCGTGGTCTTGTTCTACTTGGATTCTAGCCCTCCGATTGGCTGTAATCTTGTTCCACTTGAAATTAGAGAAGCTTCTCTACTCCCACCTAACCCAACTTTAACTTTTACCATCATAGCTTGCATAAGACTGAAAAAACTGACTCGCAAAGCTAATTGAATCGAGGCAAACAAACAGAAACTACCAAAGACAGGAGTCGGACTAATGCCTCATATCAAAAAGTTCGTGGTAACGAACTGTAAGTAAGGAGCGACCCGGCTCAATGGTAACCGAAACTGTAAAAACGGTTTTGATACCAATAGATACATACAAAGAATCAGATTTTAATTGTGATTTCAAATATATAAGTTTCATCAAGTTTAATTTTAACCGTCAAAAGTTAAGCGCCTGAGAAAATTTGGCTTATTTTCGAAAAAAGAGGAAAAGACCCCCTAAAAATTATAGACCTTTAATGAAAGTCACTCTGTCATATTCAGCGTATCGGAAAACCCCACTGTAGGGGCTTCAAGCTCCTATCTACAAAAATGTGGAATTTTCCATTTTTGCCAGAAGAAAGATCACGGATGCGTGTTTATTTTTTTTTCTTTTCCCCAGGGGTGATCGTATTGACCCTGTGGTCCTAAAATATCGTAGGAGGGCTCATTGGAACGTAATTTAAAAGTTCTAATGCCCTTTTTAAGAGACCAAAAAATGGAGGGCAACTAGGCCCCTTCCCACGCTCATCTTTTTCCCAAAGTCATCCAATTAAAATTTTGAGATAGCCATTTTGTTCAACATAGTCGAAAATCTAATAAATATGTCTTTTAGGAAAACTTAATTCCCCAGAGTTCCCAGGGGTAGAGCTGCAAGTTATGAACTTTGCCCATTGCTTAGATATTGTGTTGGTTATTGGGAAGTATACAGACATTTTCAGGAAGGATTTTTGCGGGTGGGGGGGGACTGGCGGAAGGGGTAACTCGGGATAATCTTTCCATGGGGGATGTTTCTTTGGGGTAAGGGACATTTCTATAAAGGGGGTGCGGGATTTCAAAGCATTATTTGAAAAACTATCAGAAATTAAATTTTGAAAAACAAGTTTTTTTTCTACTGAAAGTAAGGAGCAACATTAAAACTTAAAACGAATAGAAATTATTACGTATATGAGGGGATTCTCCCCTAAGTCAATACCTCGCTCTTTACGCTACCTTTTTTTAGTGCTTTCAAAAGAGCTATCTATTCTAATTAAACGGCCTTTTTGATTCAGGGGTTTGTGAATTAAATAAAATTTTGACGTAAAGAGCGTGGTATTGACTAAGGGGAGAACCACCTCATATACTTAATAAGATATACGTAATAAAAAACAATAAAAACAAGCGATACGGCTCAATAGTAATCGAAACTCTTAAACACGGAATTTTGCTGTCAATTAATGTATCAAAAGAATATATAATATTCTATTATATATAAATTTTATATAAATTTTATTAAGTTTAGTATTACTCATCAAAGGCTACAAGCCTGGGAAAATTTAACTGATTTTTAAAAGAGGGGGAAACATCCCCTACAAGTGAAAAAATTTTAATGAAAATCATACCGTCAAATTCAGCGTATCAGAAAACCCTATTAAATAGGTTTCAAGCTCATATCTGCAAAAATCTGCAACTTTGTATTTTTTACCAGAAGAAAAATATACGAATATAGAAGTTCGTTACGTAAGTTTATTTGTAAATTACGTCAGAAGCAAATTTAGAGACAGCCATTTAGCAAAAGTAAAGTAAATTTTTTATGCAAATTTTGTTTACTTATTCAATGACGGTGAGCCAAAATAAAAGCTGCATTAACTAAAAAACGATCAGAAATTAAATAAAAAATTTTTTAACTGAAAGTAAGGAGTGACATTAAAACTTCAAACGAACTGAAATTATTCCGTATACAAAAGGGGCTGTCCCCTCGTGAACGCCTCGCTCTTTACGCTGAAGTTTTTATTGTTTAACAAAAATAGATTTGTGAGAAAGTCAAACTTTAGCATAAAGAGCGAGGCGCTGAGAAGGGGACAGCCCCTTTCATATACGGAATAATTTCTTTTCGTTTTAAGTTTTAATGCCGCTCCTTACTTTCAGTCTAAAAAACTTGTTTTTTTTATTTAATGCTTCTAAGAATCAGAATGTCATTTGCAGTTCACAGGAAACAATAGGTATTATAAACGTCTTAGGAAGATTAGAAAGGTAAATCTGTGGTTCAAGAAGTGATGACAGTGATTAAATATGGTTCTGAAGCATTGGTAATCTGAAAAAGAGAGGAAGTTTTGCTAGATGTTTTCCATAGAAACTGCGTACAGATTGTTATGGGTACCCGACTGACAGACCGTTTTTTTAAATAGAGGGCTCTACGAAAAGTGCGGTTCAACCAGCTTTCTAGGGGTGTAATGAGAGAAAGGTTGAGATAGCAGGGCACGTTTTTGGATGAAGGATGACAGGTTACTAAAGATTGTTTTGTTCGGATGACCATTTAGGGCTAAATGGTAAGTATCTCGTCCACGGTTGGGTTGGAAGGATGTCGTACAGAAAGATTTAGGGAAATTTAGAACTTCCTGGGAGGGTGTAAAGAGGAGACTTTGAATAGATTGGGATGGAGAAAGAGCGTGCGTAGCTGTGGATCAGATGGTTTGGTGCTGCGATGAATTGTTCAAATTATGTATCACCAGTATATCAAGGAATAATTTTGGTTTATTGCCCCTGAAATATAAAAAAAACAAAAGAAAACAATAAAATGCGCAGAAGTCGCAAGAGCCAGCATATGTTCTTTTTGTACAAGGAGGGTTTAGTTAATAAGCTAAAATATTATATAAGTCGGTTACTTTAAAAGTTGTGTAGCAAATAATCTGCAACCCAGCCAATTTCAACTGAAAGCGATGATAATGTCTTTTAAAGTCTATAAATTAAAGAAGGTTTTTTTCTGTGTCTACAATTTTTTCCAAGTTTAGTAAAAAAATAAGTCGTAAAGGCCTGAAGCTGGCATTTACGCAGTATTTAATTATAAGGAGTAGTAGAAAAATAGAACGAAAATTGGGGGATTACAAGCAAAACGAAATCAAAAAAGGTTTTTTCAACTAAAAGTAAACAACATCACTTAAATTTAAGACAAACAGAAATTATTCCGTACTGAGGGGTTTCTGCCCTTCCTCAATCTCTTACTCGTAACTCTGAAGGTTTTTAGTTCTTTGAAAAAGCTTCTTTTTCCAATTAAACACTCCTTGATTTTCAGGAGTCGTCCTTAACGAATTGTGACAAAAAGTCAAATTTTAGGAGTCAAATTTCTACTTCTCTTGATGAATAACGAAGAAGACCAGCGTCCAGCCAGCGACTTGCAAAGTTTTTAGCTCATGAATAGGCCCGAATCCTTTGTAAATTCAAGCTGGGATTTGAGAAAGACTGATGAAAACATTAATAATTGCGGTAAACATTGATCACGCTGGCGGCGCGCCGCAAAAATCTCACCGGTGGCAGCGCACCGGTGGCGCACCACCACTGCAAAGTGAAGTAGGCGGGATGTAGCAGAGGGCAATCCCCTCGTATACGGAATATTTTATGTTCGTTTTAAGTTTAAATGTTGCTCGTTCCTTTCAGTTGGATTTTTTTTCCATTTAATTTCTAATTTCTTTTCAAATAAAGCCAGAAAATTTGCCATTAGTTCCGTGGAAAATCCCGACCAATGAAAAATTATTAGATTGAAATTTTCTCCCATGTAAATTCCCCCTGAACCATACTCTCGTCGCTGAAAATTCCCCCTGGAAAATTTACTACAGACATTCACTCCTGAAAAATCCCCCTTAATTTCATTTGCAACTTTTTTATTATTTAAAATTTTACCATCTTTTTAAATCGTCCCGGGAATCACCCCTCGCTGGGAAAATTCCTGTGAAAATCCCCAAACGAAAAATTCCCAGTCATTCTGTTGCCTGTTGAAAATATGTTTGCTGACAAGTCAGTACAGTATTACCTTATACTTTGCTTGAATCTATAGGGAATACCATGTTATTTGCTTGAGGCTATAGGAAAACATTTCTATAGAAGCTCTACACCTTTTCAAAGAGAGTGAGTACCCCATCACATGACCTTATACTTTGCTTGAAGCTATGGGAATTCCCATGCTATTTGCTTGAAGCTCTACACCTTTTCAAAGAGAGTGAGTATCCTCTCACACCTATATCCCTTGGTACCTTTCCAAGCAAAGTGATCAAACACATTTTGAAACTATAATTGAGATTGTATAACGCAAGCAGACTGGTTTTTGAGGCAACACCATTTTTTAGAGCCAATCAGAGAGAGCGGAGGTTATTCCATATACGATAACTTTATTAGTAATTGGATTCGAATAAAAGGAGTGATTTTCATTCGCCCTTGAGATTTTGTATATAACGGACATGTGTTATGATTAAAAATTCATAAATTTCTAAGAAACCTTGGATAATGCATCTGATATTATTGACTTGGAAGCTTTGGCTACAGCAATTCATAATGTGAGTTCAGTTTAGTAAATTTTCTTAGTTTATTTCCAAAATTGAGCTTGTCGATGACAAACCAGTAAAAATTGTGCATGACTCAAAATGGAATAATGATTATTCTACTGATTACAAACTAAGAGAAGAAAATAACTACAATATCAAGAGAGAACATGGTGAACTATTTTATGGAACGGATTCAAAATGTCCAAAGTTGATCATTGATATTAATAATGTATCATAATATATTTTTGTGTTAATATTCTACATAGCATTATTTCATTAGAAATATATTATGCATTGCATTGTTATGTGTTCATTATTTTCTAGAGTAAGCTAGCCAATAAAATGGTTAAAATATCTATTAAAACACTGGAGATAGAAAAAAAGAAATTTGCATACATCTATTGTCAGACACATGAGATAACATTGACAAAATCTAGGTTTCGGAATGAATGAAATCAGTACTAGAAATAGTTGTTGGATATATCATTATGAAGAAATTGTAAGTAAGTAATTAACAAACTCTTTCTTGAATTCACCTCTTGGATACACAATACAAAAATTTAATTCAGGAAATTATGAAAAAAATTGAACAAATTCTTTATTAACATTCATTATCGATTGAATTCACTTCCATCAACATCCTTTGTCAGATATATTGAATAAAATTGACAAAATGTAAATATCAGAGTGAATTAATACTTTATCAACATCCTTTATTGGATATGTCGGATAAAATTGACAAAATCTAAGTATCAGACTGATTAAATTCGATATCAACATCCCTTTCTCGGATACATGGGATAGAATTTACTAAATCTAAGTATCAGAGTGAATAAATGCTTTATCAACATCATTTGTCAGGTATATCGGATAAAATTGACAAAATCTAAGTATCAGATTGATCAAATTCTATATCAACATCCATTTCTTGAATACATGGGATAAAATTGACAAAAGCTAAGCGTCAGAGTGAATAACTTTTTTTTTATTAACATCTTTTGTCAGATACAACGAATATAGTTGACAAAATCTAAGTATACGAGTGAAAAAATGCTGTATCAGTATCCTTTGTCGGATATGTTGGATAAAATTGACAAAATCTAAGTGTTCAGAGTGAATAAATTTTTTTTATCAACACCTTTTGTCAGATACATCAAATATAATTGACAAAATCTAAGTATCAGAGTGAATAAATGTATTATCAACATTATTTGTCGGGTATATCGGATAAAATTGACAAAACTAAGTATCAGATTGATTAAATTCTATATCAATATCCATTTCTCGAATACGATAAAATGGACAAAAGCTATGTGTCAGAGTGAATATTTTTTTTTTATCAACATCTTTTGTCAGATACAAAGAATGTAATTGACAAAATCTTAATATCAGATTAATTAAATTCTATATCAGCATCCTTTGTCGGATATGCTGGATAAAATTGACAAAAGCTAAGTGTCAGAGTGAATAATTTTGATTGTCAACATCTTTTGTCAAATACATCAAATATAATTGACAAAATCTAAGTATCAGAGTGATTCAATGCTTTATCAGCATCCTTAGTCGGATATTTCGGATAAAACCTAAGTATCAAATTGATTAAAATTCATATCAACATCCATTTCTCGGATACATGGGATAAAATTGACAAAATCTAAGTGTCAGAATGAATAATTTTTTTTATCAACATCTTTTGTCAAATACAACGAATATAATTGACAAAATCTAAATGTCAGAGTGATTAAATTCTATATCAGCATCCTTTGTCGGATATGCTGGATAAAATTGACAAAAGCTAATTGTCAGAGTGAATAAATTTTTTTATCAACATCTTTTGTCAAATACATAAAATATAATTGACAAAATTTTAAGTATTAGAGTGATAAATGCTTTATCAGCATCCTTTGTCGGATATCTCGGATAAAATCTAAGTATCAGAGTGATTAAATTCTATATCAACATCCCTTTCTCGGATACATGAGATAAAATTGACAAAATCTAAGTATCAGAGTTAATAATTTTTTTATCAACAACTTTTATCAGTTACAACAAGTATAATTGACAAAATCTATGTATTATGAAAAAAAATTTCTATCAACATCTTTTGTCAGATAAATCGGATAAAATTGACTAAATCTAAGTTTCAGAATGAATAAATTCTTTATCAACATCCTCTCTCAGATACGTTGGATAACATTGGCAAAGTCTGTGTATTAGAGTAGATAAATTCTTTATCAACTTCCATTTGTCGGATACATCAGATAACATTCACAAAATCTGTGTATTCGAATGAATAAATTCATTATCATCATGCTTTATCGGTTATGTCAGATAAAATTGACAAATCTAACTAACAGAGTGAATAAATTCATTATCAAAATCCTTTGTCGGATATGTCGGATAAAATTGACAAAATCGAAGTGTCAGAGTGAAAAATTTTTTTCCAATAACATCTTTTATCAGATACAACGAATATAATTGACAAAATCGAATCGTCAGGGTGAATAAATGCTTTATCAGCATCCTCTGTCGATTCTCTCGAAAAAAATTGGCAAAATCTAGGTGTCAGAGTGGATTTTTTTTTATAAACATCTTCTCTCAAATACATCGGATAAAATTGACAAAATCTAAGTGTCAGATTGAATAAATGCTTTATCAACATCATTTGGTGGATAAGACGGATAAAATTGACAAAATCTAAGTACCAGAGTGAATAAATTTATTATCAACATCCTTTGTCTGATATGTCGCATAAAATTTACAAAATCTAAGTATCAGCGTAATTAAATTCTACATCAACACCCCTTTCTCGGATACATGGGGTGAAATTGATAAAATCTAAGTATCAGAACGAATAAATGCTTTATCAACATCCTCTAAATGCATATCAACATCATTTGTCGGTGTATATCGGATAAAATTGACAAAATCTAAGTATCAGAGTGATTAAATTCTATATCAACAACCCTTTCTCGAATACTTGGGATGAAATTGACAAAATCTAAGTGTCAAAGTGAATAAATTTTTTTTATCAACATTTATTGTCAGATACATAAAATATAATTGACAAAATCTAAGTATCAGGGTGAAAAAATTCTTTGTCAGCATCGCTTGTCGAATATATCGGATAAAATTGACGAAATCTAAGTATTAGAGTGAATAAATGCATTATCAACATAATTTGTCGGATATGACGGATAAAATTGGCTTGTGGGATAAAATTGACAAAATCTAAGTGTCAGAGTGAATAATTTTTTTACCAATTTCTTTTGTCAGATACATCAAATATAATTGACAGAATCTAGGTGTTAGAGTGAATAATTTTTTTTATTAACATCCTCTGTCAGATATGTCCGGCGAAATTGACAAAATCTAAGTATCAGAGTGAATAAATGCCTTATCAACATCATTTGTCGGATATATCTGATAAAATAGACAAAATGTATCAGAGTGATTAAATTCTATATCAACATCCTTTGTCAGATATGTCGGATAAAATTGAAAAAATCTAAGTATCAGAGTGATTAAATTCAATATCGACATCCCTTTCTCGGATACATGGGGTAAAATTGACAAAATCGAAATGTCAGAGTGAATAATTTTTTTTCCATCCACATCTTTTATCAGATACAACGAATATAATTACCAAAATCTAAATATCAGAGGGAATAAATGCTTTATCAGCATCCTTTGTCGGATATGTTGGATAAAATAGACAAAATCTAAATGTCAGGGTGAACAAATGCTTTATCAGCATCCTTTGTCGATTCTGTCGGATAAAATTGAAAAAAATCTAAGTGTTAGAGTGATTTTTTTATCAACATCTTCTCTCGGATACATCGGATAAAATTGACAAAATCTAAGTATCAGATTGAATAAATGCTTTATCACTATCATTTGACGGATATAACGGATAAAATTGACAAAATCTAAGTACCAGAGTGATTAAATTGTATGTCAACATCCCTTTCTCGGATACATGGGATAAAATTGATAAAATCTAAGCATCAGAGTGAATAAATGCTTCCTCATTATCCTCTAAGGGCATTATCAACATCATTTGTCGGGTATATTAAATAAAATTGACAAAATCTAAGTATCAAATTGATTAAATTCTATAACAACAACCCTTTCTCGAATACATGGGATAAAATTGAAAAAATCTAAGCGTCAGAGTGAATAAATTGTTTTATATCAACATCTATTATCAGATACATCGAATATAATTGACAAAATCTAAGTATCAGAGTGAATAAATGCTTTATCAGCATCCTTTGTCGAATATATCCGATAAAATTGAGAAAATCTAAGTACCAGAGTGAATAAATGTATTATCAACATCATTTGTCAGATATGTCAGATAAAATTGAGATGTCGGATAAAATTGACAAAATCTATGTTTCAAAGTGAATAATTTTTTTATCAACATCTTTGTCAGATACATCGAATATAATTGACAAAATCTAAGTGTTAGAGTGAATAATTTTTTTTATCAACATCCTCTGTCAGATACATTGGATAAAATTGACAAAATCTAATTATCAGACTAAATAAATGCTTTATCAACATCATTTGTCGGATATGTTGGACAAAATATTTTTATCAAGGATATATCTGAATGTGTTTAAGGTATAGTACGAATTGCTTGCAAAAAACACGAAAATACTACTACTAGTAACAACTCACTGCACCAAAAAACCATCTGAGGTAATCACGGCTATTTTATTTTTCGCGGCGCGTAAACAATGATAATGCATTTATTCACTCTGGTACTTAGATTGTGTCAATTTTATACAATATATTCGACAAGGGATGCTGACAAAGCATATATTCACTCTGATACTTAGATTATGTCAATTATATTCGATGTATATGACAATAGATGTTGATAAAAAAAATTATTCACTCTGACACTTAGATTTTGTCAATTTCATCCCATTTATTCGAGAAAGGGTTGTTGATATAGAATTTAATCAATCTGATACTTAGATTTTGTAAATTTTATCCGATATACCCAGAAAAATGATGTTGATATGCATTTAGAGGATGGTGATAAAGCATTTATTCGCCCTGATACTTAAATTTTATCAATTTTATCCCAATAATCCGAGAAAGGGGTGTTGATATAGAATTTAATTACTCTGATACTTAGATTTTGTCAATTTTATCCGACATATCAGACAAAGAATGTTGATAATTATTTTATTCACTCTGGTACTTAGATTTTGTCAATTTTATCCGTCATATCCGACAAATGATGTTCATAAAGCATTTATTCAATCTGATACTTAGATTTTGTCAATTTTATCCGATGTATCCGAGAGAAGATGTTGATAAAAAAAAATTCACTCTACCACCTAGATTTTGTCAATTTTATTCGACAGAATCGACAAAGGATGCTGATAATGCATTTATTCACCCTGACGATTTGATTTTGTCAATTATATTTGTTGTATCTGATAAAAGATGTTGATGGAAAAAATTTATTCGCTCTGACACTTCGATTTTGTCAATTTTATCTGACATATTCAACAAAGGATTTTGATAATGAATTTATTCACTCTGAAGTTAGATTTGTCAATTTTATCCGACGTAACCGACAAAGGATGATGATAATGAATTTATTCATACTAATACACAGATTTTGCGAATTTTATCTAATGTATCAAACAAAGGGAAGTTGATAAAGAATTTATTCACTCTAATACAGAGATTTTGAAAATGTTATCCAATGCATCTGAGAAAGGATGTTGATAAAGAATTTATTCAATCTGATACTTAGATTTAGTCAATTTTATCCGATTTATCTGACAAAAGATGTTGATAGAAAATTTTTTCATAATACATAGATTTTGTCAATTATACTTGTTGTAACTAATAAAAGATGTTTATAAAAAAAATTATTCACACTGATACTTAGATTTTGTCAGTTATATTTGATGCATCTGACAAAAGATGTTGATAAAAAAAATTTATTCACTCTGAAACTTAGCTTTTGTCAATTTTATCCAGCATATCCGACAAATGATGCTGATATAGAATTTAATTAATCTGATATTAAGATTTTGTCAATTATATTCTTTGTATCTGACAAAAGATATTGAAAAAAAAAATTATTCACTCTTACGCTTAGCTTTTGTCAATATTATCCCCAGTATTCGAGAAATGGATGTTGATATAGAATTTAATCAATCTGATACTTAGATTTTGTCAATTTTATCCAATATACCCGACAAATGATGTTGATAATGCATTTATTCACTCTGATACTTAGATTTTTTCAATTTTATTTGATGCATCTGACAAAAGGTGTTGATAAAAAAAATTTATTCACTCTGACACTTAGATTTTGTCAATTTTATCCAACATATCTGACAAAGGATGCTGATATAGCATTTATTCACTCTGATACTTAGATTTTGTCAACTATATTCGTTGTATCTGACAAAAGATGTTAGTAAAAAA
Organism: Artemia sp. Qi Xiang Cuo; assembly: GCF_049724085.1. Taxonomy (NCBI): domain Eukaryota; kingdom Metazoa; phylum Arthropoda; class Branchiopoda; order Anostraca; family Artemiidae; genus Artemia; species Artemia sp. Qi Xiang Cuo. Next base: position 105,442,698 of record NC_142794.1, on the reverse strand, counting down.
ATAATTCACTCTTACGCTTAGCTTTTGTCAATTTTATCCCATATATTCGAGAAATGGATGTTAAGATAGAATTTAATTAATCTGATACTTAGATTTTGTCTATTTTATCCGATACACCCAACAAATGATGATGATAAAGCATTTATTCACTCTGATACTTAGATTTAGTAAATTTTATCCTATGTATCCGAGACAGGGATGTTGATTTGGAATTTAATCACCCTGATACTTAGATTTTAATCAATCTGATACTTAGATTTTGTCAATTTAATCCGACATATCCAATAAAGGATGTTGATAAAATATTCATTCACTCTGATATTTACATTTTTTCAATTTTATTCGATGTATCTGACAAAGGATGTTGATGGAAGCGAATTCAATCGATAAAGAATGTTAATAAGGAATTTGTTCAATTTTTTTCATAATTTCCTGAATTAAATTTCTGTATTGTGTATCCAAGAGGTGAATTCAAGAAAGAGTTTGTTACTTACTTACTTGCAATTTTTACATAATGACATATCAAACAACTGATGTTAATAAAGAATTTATTCATTCTGATACCTAGATTTTGTCAATGTTATCCCATGTGTCTGACAATAGATGTATTCAAATTACTTTTCTTACATATCCGATCTTTTAATAGACATTCTAAACGTTTGATATGCTCGCTTACTCTAAAAATAATGAACACATAACAATCTAATGCATAATATATTTTTAATGAAATAATGCTCTGTAGAATATTAATACAAAAATATATATGATACATTATTAATATCAATGATCAACTTTGGACATTTTGAAATCGTTCCATAAAATAGTTCACAATGTTCTCTCTTGATATTGTAGTTATTGTCTTCTCTTAGTTCGTAATCAGTAGAATAATCAGTATTCCATTTTGAGTCATACACAATTTTTACTGGTGTGTCATCGACAGGCTCAATTTTGGAAATAAACTAAGAAAATTTACTAAACTGAATTCACATTATAAATTATTGTATCCAAAGCTTCCAAGTCAATAATATCAGATGCATTATTTATGGTGGCTTAGAACTTTATGAAAGTTTAATCATAACGCATGTCCGTTATATACAAAATCTCAAGGGCGAATGAAAATCACTCCTTTTATTCGAATCCAATTAATAATCAAGTTATCGTACATGGAATAACCTCCGCTCTCTCTGATTGGCCCTAAAAATAAGTATTGCCTCAAAAACCAGTCTGCTTGCGTTATACAATCTCAATTATACTTTCAAAACGTGTTTGATCACTTTGCTTGGAAAGGTACCAAGGGACATAGGTATGAGAGGATACTCGGAAAGGTACCAAGAGACATAGGTGTGAGAGGATACTCACTCTCTTTGAAAAGGTGTAGAGCTTCAAGCAAATAGCATGGGAATTCCTATAGCTTCAAGCAAAGTATAAGGTCATGTGAGAGAGTACTCACTCTCTTTGAAAAGGTGTAGAGCTTCTATAGAAATGTTTTCCTATAGCTTCAAGCAAATTATAAGGTACTACTCTACTCAAGTCCCCCAGAAAATTTATATTTCTAAGTTTGAGTCGCCAAAGAAAAAGCATGACAAATAAAAAGTATCCCAGATATCACTTTTGGCGAATTCCTTCTAAATAAGATTCTTTGATGAAAACTCGCCCCTCCCAAAACTTTACTATTTAAAGTAAATTCTATCTGTTGAACCCCACGCCGAAAATCCTCTCTCCAAAATACATCTGTATGTTTCTCAATAACAAATACTATATACAATTGGAAAATTTCATAATTTGCAGTCTCTTCTCCAGGACACGTAGGGGATCATGTCATTCCTAGAGGAATAGTTATTGGATCTTTAAACAATGCTGAACAAAACAACATCCTCAAAATTTTGATGGGATGTCTTAAGAGAAAAAAAGACATGCATGATGCTCTCCAAGCTTTTTGGTCACTTAAAAAGGGCGCTAGAGCATTCAACTCATTTGAAAAAGTGTTTTTCAATCTTCTAGGACCAGTTCAACCTGATCACCCAAGAAAAAACAAAAACAAATAAACACACAATCATGATCTTCCTTCTGTCGAAAAATAGGAAATTCCGCATTTTTGTAGATATGAGCAAGAAACCTATACAGCAGGGCTCTCTGATGTCTGAATCTGGCTGTGTGTTTTTTTTAAGATCCCTTGACTTTTGAAGGATATTTCTTCCCTTTTTCAAAAATGAGGCAAATTTTCTCAGTCCGTAGCTTAGGCTGGCTAATACTAAACTTAATAGATTTCTTGTATTTAGAATTAGCATAAGGAAAAAACTCTTCTGATATATTAATTGGTATCAAAATTATTTTTATGCCTATCATTTCGATCAGTTACTATTGGACTGAGTCTTCTCTCTACTTACAGTTTGTTACCACGAATTGTTTGATGTACGGAAATTCAGGAAACATTGTAAATCTTTAACATTCCTAGAGGATGGACCAATACTTAGTGGTGTTGCCGAAAATCCCTTAAAAGCCATTTTTGCCATTCAAAACACGCAAACTGACATGTTTTAGTATTACTAAACAGGGATTTGTTAGTTGAATTCAATTTGCATCATACTTGTACGCAAACAAGAATCCTAAGATATTTTCTTATGAAAAACTTTACGTAAAAATAAAGAATAACGATCAGAAAATTGAATGTAAATTTCTTATGTCAGGAATATATTTCGGTCATTTATAAATCAAACAGTTCCTGGTAACGAAGTGTAAGAAAGGAGCGACCCGGCTCAAAAACTGAATTGTGATACCAATAGATACATCAAAAGAATCAGATTTTAATGTTGATTTCAAATATATAAGTTGCATTAAATTTAACCTTACCCATCAAAAGTTACGAGCCTGAGAAAATTTGCCTTATTTTCGAAAAAAGGGGGAAACAACCTCTAAAAGTTATAGAACTTTAATGAAAATCACACCATCAGGTTCAGCTTATCAGAAAAACCTACTACAGATGTTTCAAGATCCTATCTGCAAAAATGTGCCATTTTGTATTTTTTGCCAGAAGAAAGATCAAGGATGCGTGTTTATTTGTTTGTTTGTTTTTTTGTTTTTTTCCCAGGGGTGATCGTATCGATCCAGTAGTCCTAGAATATCGTGAAAGGGCTCATTCGAACGGAAATTAAAAGTTCTAGTGCCCTTTTTAAGTGAACAAAAATTGTAGGGCAACTTGAGTAGTAAGGGTATAATAGACTGAAATTACACATGAAAATATACATTGAAATTGCTGTTGTTTTCAGGGATACATGAAAATATACATTGGAATTGCGCAAGAAAAACCCATGGTTATGTCATTAAACTCACGCGTGAATATTTTAAAAGTTGGCACACTATAATGCACGTTATGAAACTAAAGTCGAGGTTTTTTAAACTTGGCAATGTATAATGTGGTCATACATGTTTTGAGGGTATGGTCGTAATAATATAATTTGGTCAAACAGGTTTTTTTTCTGTTTTTGTTGTCAATTGCACAATGAATGTACGTCATGAGTTCACGTGTACATTCTTAAAAAAAAGCTGGTATGATATAAAGTAGTCAAACATGTTTTGAGGACAAGCATGAAATTATATAACTCAACATCCGTTTTTTATTCATCCTTGAAACCCCGTATAAAATGTTCATACATTGGAATTTAATTTTCATTATGTTTTAGCATATCGAGCATAGTACACTGGATTTTATTTACTCTGAAACAATGGATATTTCTATTTTCAATGTGTGTACACTTTCATTCTTTATTTAAAAAAAAATCGTTTTACTAGTAAATTCAAATTTCAGGGGGACTTAGTCCCCTCCCCTCAAACAATACAAACCTTTAAAATATGATGAGTATATTCGATAGAAAACGCTAAGTAGGTTTTTTTCTATTATGTAAAACAAAATCTCTCTCATCCACTGCTTTGTTACGACCATAATTCCTTACTTTTAGCTATTTCGTTCAAAAAAATGCCCCCTTTTCCCAATTATCAGAAAATCTTTTTTCCAGTCTAAAAACCACATGTGTTTATAATTACTGAGAGTCCATTTTGAAGTCAGAGTTTAAACGTGTCTTATTTGAGTTATGAAAACAAAAGATTGATGATTAAGACAAGGATTTGTGTAATTCAAAACGCTTTGGCCATTCAAAAAGCGAGGATTTCTGTTAAACAAATAATTCTTATACATTTTAAAATAGCTTATTTCGTTCCAAAGCTTGGCTTTTTCATAACCAAAGGTTCACATTTGACCCAAAGAAATGTATTTTCTATAATTTTCTTACAAAAACTAGTGTTTATGGTCAAAAAAGCTTTTTAGTTTAGTTTTTACGGAAATGGCTTATTTTCGTTCCAAAGCTGCGCTTTTTCATAACCAAAGGTTCACATCTGACCCAGGGAAATGTATTTTCTATAATTTTCTCACAAGAACTAGTGTTTACAGTAAAAAAAAGCTTTATAGTTTAGTTTTTACGGAAATGGCATATTTTCCTTCCAAAGCTTGGCTTTTTCATAACCAAAGGTTCAAATTTGACCCAAAGAAATGTATTTTCTATAATTTTCTTACAAAAACTAGTGTTTACGTTCAAAAAAGCTTTATAGTTTAGTTTTTACAGAAATGGCTTATTTCGTTCCAAAGCTTGGCTTTTTCATAACCAAAGGTTCACATTTGACCCAAAGAAATGTATTTTCTATAATTTTCTTACGAAAACTAGTGTTTACGGTCAAAAAATTTTTATAGTTTAGTTTTTACGGGAATGGCTTATTTTCGTTCCAAACCTGCCCTTTTTCATAACCAAAGGTTAACATGTGACCCATGGAAACGTTTTTTATATAATTTTCTCAACAAATATATTTTTTTCGTTAAAAAAAAAGCTGCTTTTTCTTGTTTTTACTGAAATTATTTTAGTTCGATTTGAATATTTGCTTTCTTCTAACGAAATATTCGAATTTACAAAGAAGAAAATGCATTTCTATAAAGGTATTCAAAACTAACTGGTCTACGTTATAAACAGGTGGTTGTTTTAGTTTTTACGAAAATGGCTTATTTTCGTTCCAAAGCTGCGCTTTTTCATAACCGAAGGTTCACATCTCACCCAGCAAAATGTATTTTCTATAATTTTCTCACAAAAACTAGTGTTTACAGGAAAAAAAAGCTTTATAGTTTAGTTTATAAGGAAATGGCATATTTTCGTTCCAAACCTTGACTTTTTTATAACCAAAGGTTCACATTTGACCCAAAGAAATGTATTTTCTATAATTTTCTTACAAAAACTAGTGTTTACGTTCAAAAAAGCTTTATAGTTTAGTTTTTACAGAAATGGCTTATTTCGTTCCAAAGCTTGGCTTTTTCATAACCAAAGGTTCACATTTGACCCAAAGAAATGTATTTTCTATAATTTTCTTACGAAAACTAGTGTTTACGGTCAAAAAAGCTTTATAGTTTATTTTTTACGGGAATGGCTTATTTTCGTTCCAAACGTGCCCTTTTTCATAACCAAAGGTTCACATATGACCCAGCGAAATGTATTTTCTATAATTTTCTCACAAAAACTAGTGTTTACAATAAAAAAAAAGCTTTATAGTTTATTTTTTACGGAAATGGCTTATTTTCATTCCAAAGCTTGGGTTTTTTATAACCAAAGGTTCAAATTTAACCCAAATAAATGTATTTTCTATAATTTTCTTACAAAAACCAGTGTTTACGTTCAAAAAAGCTTTATAGTTTAGTTTTTACGGAAATGGCTTATTTTCTTTCCAAAGCTTGGCTTTTTCATAACCAAAGGTTCACATTTGACCCAAAGAAATGTATTTTCTATAATTTTCTTACAAAAACTAGTGTTTACGTTCAAAAAAGCTTTATGGTTTAGTTTTTACTGAAATGGCTTATTTTCATTCCAAAGCTGGGCTTTTTCATAACCAAAGGTTCACATTTGACCCAAAGAAATGTATTTGCTATAATTTTCTTACAAAAACTAGTGTTTACGGTCAAAAAAGCTGTATAGTTTAGTTTTTACGGAAATGGCATATTTCCGTTCCAAAGCTGGGCTTTTTCATAAATTATATTATGGGGAGATAGATTTTTTTGAAATCCTTCTTCCCCCCAAACTAAAAATTTTCCAAAATTTTACTTTAAAAGCTTTTCTTTTTAAATATTTCTAAAGTGCTAAGACATAGAGTGCTACAAACATCAGAGTAAACTTTAGAGGACAATTTATCTGTAAAAGATGGCTTATTATTTCCTTACTAAATTTTTCTTCTTTTTTAAGGATGTGGAGGTGGGTTCATACAATTACCCTCCCTCCGAAAAGAGACCAAGATGGGGTGATATCACATCAATGCAATCTGCAACACCATCAATCATCACATATGCTAGCTCCATTACAAGTTCTCTGGACCAGCCAGGAGCCTCTCAAGCCCGTGTCAGCTCTGCACCAACCTCTATGCAACCTGGCAGAAAATTCAAGAGAGAGTGGATAGATTCTCATAATGCATCAGTCTCATCTAGTCAAGATCGGGGGGTCACCCCCTATCAAGCATTGCCGGGCCCTTCACGACCAATGCAAGGCGAGAATGATGTGGCCCCTACAGCTCTCGACATGCAAGCTGCAAATTTAAATGTGAGTTTTCAAATATTATTTCTCGCTAATGATTCTTTTTCCTAAGTCAATTTGAAGGAGTGTGTGTGAGCGGTACATGTGCCGCTTATTTTTCTGTATACCCGATAATTCATGGAGATAGTATAAATAATATTGCAAATTCAATAACGTCTTAATGATTGTTGCATGTGTGTGTGTGTATGTGTGTGTGTGTGTGCGGTGCATGCACCACTTCTAAGCGATAATTCATTGAGATAGTATAATGAATATTTCAAATTCAATAACGTCTTAAGGATTTTCATTATTTTGTTGTGTGTTTGTGTGTGTGTGTGAGCGGTGCATGCGCCGCATCTACTCGATAATTCATTGAGATACTATAAAGAATATTGCAAATTCAATAACGGCGTAATGATTGTTGTATGTGTGTGTGCGTGTGTGTGTGTGTGTGCGTGTGTGTGTGTGTATGTGTGTGAGCGGTGCATGCGCCGCATCTACTCGATAATTCATGGAGATAGTATAATGAATATTACAAATTCAATAACAATGTAATGATTTTCACTATTTTATTGTGCGTTTGTGTCTATGTTACTAAGAAAATGTGTAATTTATTATGCATTTGTTCTGTAAATAATGCTTTAAGCAAAAGTATTTAGTTTAAATAATTCTAGGAGGAATTGAGTTTTATGGATGGTATGGAAAAAAAATGAACATGATTTTTCAACTTTATGAAATAATGCTTATTTCACATAGAAAATAAAACCTTTTTTTCTATAGATTAATGATATAGCACCACCATTGAGTGATGAGACATCAGCATTTACTGGACCAATTCTATCACCACCAACGGAGTTCAGTGATGAATCTACATTAGTTCTGGAGAATATGGAGTGGCATAGAGGTTTTCTTAATGATGTTTTTGGGGATATGGCTAGCCTAGACGACTTAGCTTGTGATATTGACATGCTTGAGGATCCGGAGTGGGCAGATAGTTTCATGCGTGAGCATTTAGGGGGTGTTACTAGTGCAACTGAACCGGGTCCTCATAACGTAATTCCAACACAGGACAATACAGGCTGGCTCGATCAGATGTCCCCAAACACCTTGGAATATGTGCTATCAGGCATAGGGGACCTCATGCCATATCCAACCAATGTGATTAAACAGACTGGGAGTGGTGGTGTTATTGACAATTCTGTGTCACCCCCCACCATTCCGCTTAATGATATAGCTAGTACTAGTAGTAGTAATACAACAACAACACCAGTATCCCCTCTTCCAGATTTTTTTCTATCCAACTCTGCCTTGCACCACACAAAGGTCTACAGCATAAAATTCGGTGACCCCTTCAACTCTCTAGTTTCGGGGGATATAATAACAGATCCCTTGGCCATTACACATTCATATACTAATAAGATTCGAGCCATTCTTGAACAACAGATGGGGTGTGGGGAGTGGGGGTCAGTTTTAAAGCATCAGTAGCACTAAAAATATTTTTTTAAATGAGAATGCGAACGAACTGTATTCAAAATACTTGCCCACTGAGATGTTGGCAATTCGCCCGCATTTATCAAATTATGGGGAGGTTTTTCTAAATTGGGCTAATAGTATTCAAAGTAAGTGGGAAAATTATAACGAGGGGGGTAGTGAATCTGTGGTTTTATTTATTGAAAGTTTAAATGTTAACATTTGTAGGTTTAAAAAGGATTTTATTGTAAGAGGGGGGCATGGGGAGAGGGCTATAGTTTTAAAATATCATTCAGATTTAGAGGGGTATAGGGGAATACAACGAATCTGTTTCGATACGAGGCTGCAGTGTTTCAAGTATGCATTTTTAATTGAAGCATACAGACCTCTTCAAATAGATGCATCTAGGAAAAAGTCGGATAAAATGGCAGTTAATGGTAGGGAGGGTTCAAAGTTCCCAAAAATAGATTTTAATTGTTTAAATGGTCAATTTCCCGTGACACTAAAAGGGATAGATATTTTTGAGCGGGCTAATGCACATTTAAAGATTGGTGTCACGGTGTTACAGTATGAAACCGAATTTGAAGAGGGTCAGTGTTCCGATAAGAAGGGTGTATTATTTCCAGTACGGGCTCCTTCAATTGAATCAGTAGAACATTGGGTGTGGCTTCTATACACCCCACCCACAGACTCCGATTCAATTGGTCATTTCAATCCAATTACGGATATTAGTAGGATTTTATGTGAGGTCGAAAATAAGAAAGGTCTGGGCTATTTCTGTTCCAAATGCCTCTCAAGATTTCACTCTGATTTAAAGTGAAAGCATCAACTGAAACACTGTAAACGTCATAGATACATGGCTCTGGAGATAGTAAGTGGACATGGAAGTTTTAAAAATTTTCAAAACACGCTCCTGCAGAGCAATAGGATCGCTTTGGACTGCGAAGCTAAACTGACAGACGTGTGCGATCCATCAAATTCAAATCGTGTTAAAATACATGAAGCCGTAGGGGTCTCTTACGTTCATGCGCAACGAGATTCCAATAATACCATGCAAGTGCTGGATGTAACTGAGATGTTGGGTGACGGTGAAGACTTCATGCGCTCGGCATTGGTCAGTCTAATCAAAACAGCGAACGGTGCAATTTCGCGCCTTCGTTATACAAACTATCCTATGCTCCTATCACCAGATGACATAGTGGCCATTAAAAATCGTAAAATGTGTTGGATTTGCAAGGGAGAATTTGATGATGGTGTTGGGAATCGGGGGAGGAGGAAGTTGATCAACCATGATCATTTGTGGCCGGAAATTACATCGGGAGGGAGTAACTTTAGAGGGGTAGCAAACCAGTCATGCAATTTAAACGTTAGACAACAATATTTCGTACCTGTTTTTATACACAATTCCAATTACGACTTAAAGTTTGTTCTTCCGGCGTTGGCCGACATTGCCAAGGGTGGAGTTGTAGATGACGCATGCATTGATGGTTCTTTTTCATATAAAATAATACCAAAATCATCAGAGAAGCTACTGCTACTAAAATTCAAATGGAAAACGTTTGACTAGGGTAACACGTGCCTGATTAAAATCCATTTTTTAGACTAATTAAGCTTCTTTCCAAAATCTTTAACTCAATTGATTCAGGTACAGAAAAGTGACAATTTTGATAGCTTCCCCCTCCTCAAACAGCGCTTACCCGATGATGAAATTTATGATTTATTAACGTGTAAGGGTATATATCCATATGATTATCGCAACTCTGGCTCGAAGCTAGATGAGGTGTCACTACCGCCCATTGAAGCTTTTTACAATTCTCTTACTGAGAGTGAGTGCACTACTAGCGACTACGAATTTGCTAAGAGGGTTTGGGCAAAGAGTGGGTGTAAAAATGGGTGGGAGTATTGTAAACTATACTTGGCTAGTGACGTACTCACTCTTCTGGACATTTTGTGCAAAAATACGGATAAAATCTATGGGGAATTTGGGTTTGATTTAGGCTATTATTTTTCCACTCCTCATCTGGTGATAGACTTGAGACTTAAAGTCAGAAAAGAAGAAATAGGTGTGATCGCCAATTTGGATCAGCATCTGTTTGTAGAGCGATCAATGAGAGGTGGGTATGTTTTTCATGGGAATCGTGTCATAAAAACTGATCAACCTTGGTTACCCAGCAACGAACAGTTAGACGCAGTTTTTTCGGATATAAATCACCTGGAGTGGTTGGTGGTTTATCACTGTACCGTGCAGATTTGCAATTAAGGATGGTTTAATAGTCCTCGTGCTTCATTTACCCATAACCTTACCGGTGTGGAGAATAATGGGGCACAGGGATTGTTTTTTGAAATTGACGGTGAAATACCCATGGAAATCCATGACTCGGTAAAATACTTTGTTTTTCCGTGCATAAATAGACCGGTGGGTAAGGAATCTCTGAGCCCCTACAATTTATCTTTAGTAGAGGATGGGAGTATGCACTGGATACCTTCAAAACAAAAACTAATTGCCGACCTCAACCCGAAACAGAATATTGTTGTTCATCACGTGCTATTGAAATGGATGGTGTCCAATGGTTTCAAGGTCACAAAGATTAATAAAGCCCTCCAATTTGATCAAAAGCCTTACATGAAAACGTTTATTGACACCTTTGTCAGTAAGCGTTCACAAGCGAAACCGAAAGTTGAAAAAGAAGTCTATAAACTCATTTTGAACTCAGCTTTCGGTAAAATGTGCGAGAGTAAACGAAACAGAAGTCGATGTGACATTGTAACCAATCCCAAAAATTGTGCTCGAATCATTGCGGATCCAAACTTCACATCGTTCACAATCATAGACTCTGATATGGTGCTCCTACACCGTAAGAAAAGAAGCATTGTATTAAATAAAAATATTGCAGGTGGAAGTGAAATAACTGAAACATCCAAGAAACTTATGTTGTCATTTTATTATAATGTATGCAAGGTACAGTGGCCGATTGAGGGACAAGTTCAAGTGTATTACGGGGACACTGATTCACTCCTGTTAAAAGTCAAAATTGAAAATCTATTGAATGATTTGGAAAATGGCGAGTACATTATCTCAAGAATGGACTACACTAATTGGGACGAATCCCTCTACCCAGAGCTAGTGAAACGCCAGGCCCCAAATCAATCGTTAATGCTAAAATCTGAAACGGTTAGTGATCTGATATCCAGTGGTGTGTTTCCTGGTCCGAAGGTATACTGTGTGGAAACGCACAGCAAGAATATCAAACAAGTTTGCAAGAGGGTACCTACACACTTTGTAAAAAATAATTTCAACATGAGTGTGTATTGAAACTGTGTGGAACGTAGTTTAATGCCAAGGGCGAAAGTCATGGCGATTCACTCTTTACAATTTAAAAACTACACAGTTAGAGTTGAGAAAAACGCCATGTCTGCCATATCGGACAAAGTCTATGTGCTTGAGGATGGTGTGAAGGTACTACCACACGGTCATTTTTTAATTTCAGAACCGAGTTGAATGTATAGAGTACAGAAAACAACTCGGTCTAGAAAAATTAACTTAAATTCATTAAAAAAAAGTATAAATTGAGAGGGAGGGTTTTTTGGGCATTGGAGTGTTTTTTTTAATTCTTTTTTTTTCTATATCAAAAACAATTTTAAATGTGTGTGTGTGTGTGTGTGTGTGTGCAAGGCAGAGTAATTGCCAGTATTTAATGCCTCCGGCCCCGGCCCGCCACAGCGGGCCCCCGCTTCCCGGCCCACGGTACGGCCCGGCCCGCCACAGCGGGCCCCCGCCCGCCACCGAGGCCGCCCCTGGGAGGGTTGGGGGTGGGGGGTTGGGAGGGGACCCCAAAATTTAAAATGCTGTAAATAAAAGTGGTATTATTTCAAGTGGTTTATTCTAATAAATGTTGTATTTTTTCTATAAATAAACAAACAAAAAAAGTGTATTTATTTAAGTGTTTTTTTTCTTCTCTGTGCCTATGTAAATGTTGTATTTTTTATTCTAAATAAATTTAAAAAAAGAGTATTTATTTAAGTGTTTTTTCTATGTGCCTATGTAAATGTTGTATTTTTTACTATAAATAAATTAAAAAAGTGTATTTTTTCATGTTTAATGTGCTTTCATGTTCAATGTAATATTTTTTTAAATTATTGTTAGTTTTTTATGAATATAATAAAAGAAAATATTATGATTTATTCGTCTTCTTCTTCTTATTCGTATTACTATTCTTGAACGGAGTAGTAGTAGGAAAATTATTTAGTAATTAGACAATTATAGTCTACAGTTAGTTTTCAGTGAGAACTGTTAAAGGGAACATATATCAATTAAAAAAGCAATTCAGATCGTTTCTGTGTGGACCGTCAATGTCAGGCAAAACAACAATCTTAATTAAAATAATTAAAAATTGCGACAAAATGTTTGTGGAAAAGCCGAAAAAAAATCTACTATTCTTACAGTAATTGGCAGGAGTCATGCGATAAAATAAAAGCAATTGTCACGACGGGTTGGTGCAGTTACAATTCATAGAGGGACTCGATGTTTTCAGCATTATTGAACCAAACTCTTTGCTGATCATTGACGATCTGGCTGAATCTATTGAACAATGGTCCCAGGAAATGCTACAACAGTTCACTGTTCACTCTCATCATGAACAGATTTTCGTTACTCTGTTTCTACACAACCTCTTTCATCAGAGCAAATGTATGCGAGCACTTGCATTGAACTGCACCTACTATATCATCTACAGAGTTGTTCGTGATTCTAGCTCGCTAATAACTCTCAATAAACAAATCGATCCAGGTGCCCCCAAATTTATGCTCTCAGCATAAAATCAGGCAACTAATAAACCCTATGGCTACATCCTATTGGATCTTAATCAAAATACACCCGAGGATCTGCGTGTAGTCACAGATATTTTTGACAATGAAATTACAGTATATCTCCCCGTGAACACTAAAAAGACCTATTAGTTGCTATCATGACACTGAAGAAACTACATGAAAATAGATATCTGTTTTCTGTTCTAAGCACTTCAAAAACCCCGCTTAGGAAAGCCATACTCAAACATGGTATTGACAATGATTTCATTAATCTAATATCTGAACTTTGTTTAAATTTGACCGAGGGTAATGTTCAACTGCCAGAAGTAGTGAAGCAACAGGCAAAGCAACATCGTTCCATTGTACGTACATTGGCCTCTAAAAAGAAAGGAAAGAATTTAAAAAAGAAAAGACTTCTTCAGGCGGGCGGTAGCTTTTTCACACTTTTACTGCCAATAATTGCAGGACTTGTAAACATTTTTCTCTAGAGAGAGCGAATGGCAAAACCCTATAAATTGACTCCAATAAAACTCGCTCTCTCACCCGTGGAACACTTTGAGAACAATCTGAGTAAATTCCTTGACAATGAGAATATTGAGGATGATAAAAAACTGCTTTTACTTCAAGATGCACTTCGCCGAGTGGACAAACATAAGGCCTATCGTTCGAAGCCAACTGCTGCTGCTATTAATCACAAAAAAGAATCATATCCTCAGGATTCTGTTGCTGGAACACAATTAAAGAAGGAGGAATTGGATTCGATTGTAATGAAAATTGGAAATCTAATGCCCCACTCATATCAGGAACAAATAAAACGACTCCTAACCTATCTCACGGAAAGTGGTCAAGATCATATTCAAGTTGAGAACAATGGGAAAGGGATTATAATTCAGAGTAAGAGCTATAATCTACTTGATTTAATCTATTATATGGTTACAAATCGTAAAGGACTATTATCATTTGACGCTCATCTATACAACTTTCTAAATACATTAAACTTCCCCAAAAGTCTTATTAGCAACAGACAAATTCTAAAAAAATTAAATGAACATGCATCAACATCAACAACAACAACACCATTAAAACATGAAGAAGAAGAAGAAGAAGATATTAAATCAACCTTGGAAAATACTAGCACACCTAGATGAAAAAACTTGACAATGGTGGCGAGGAAAAAGTGAAAACGTATCATGTCACCATCACCATCCAGTATACAAAAGGGTAGTGGACGTTACACAACGTGTTTACGTTCAAAATGGCTGAAGTTCTGAAAGGTGTTTATGAAAACATTGGTGAAGTGGGGAGTCTAATTTCCCCCACCATTGATTCAAAAATCACTAGTGTTCACACTGAAAGTTTACATGAATATACAAAAATTTAATCAAGTAATACTTTGCATAGAATTTCTATGATTTGCGCCAAAGAGTATCGAAAAAATAAAGCCTGTTACCCGTCGAATCTAATGCAAGTATTTCTCTTGACTCAACGATGACATTCAACAACGTCAAAATACACCCTACAAGTTCATTCTACTGGCAATCAGTGTTTATAGTCGTTATGCATATGCAATTTCATTGCAATCAAAGAGAGGCGTTGAAGTTGCTCAGGTCATTGAAAGTATTCTCGAACAGGATTCGTATAAAAAATTCAAACGGATTGTGGTAGTGAATTTGTTAATCCCCATGTTGCAAAAGTACTACAGAAATATAGTACACTGCTCTACCATAGTCATAGTCCTATAAAGGCTGCATTGGCCAAACGATTGGTAAGAACTATTCGACTTTTAATTTCAAGATATTGCACATTGAAAAATACACCGGCTTTTATTCATGATCTAGATAATATCATGTTGATTTATGATCAACGACATCATTGATCATTGTCCTACTCTACGCCAACGGAAGTTCATTATTCTGATCATGGTACAATTGACACCTTTCTTAAAAAATATTCTAATGAAACGATTGTCAAGAAGAAAAATAAATTCAACGTTGGTGATACTGTTCGAATTAATAGAACAACTAGTTTTTTTGAAAAGGGGAATTACTTGTGGTCCACAGAACTTTTTAAAGTGGCAAAAACCCTAGACACTAAACCCATAACTTATCATCTACGTGACACCAAAGATGATGAGATTCTCGGCGGCTTTTATGACTATGACCAACAAAAAGTTAAAAATAATAGTGAAATCTATCAAAATGAAAAGATATTAAAGGCACTTACTCACAGGGGCAAGAAACAGTTACTTGTTCGATGGCTAGGATACAACTCTGATTTTGATTCTTGGATCGGTGTTGAAGATATTGACAATGCCCAGTGATTTCTATGTAACTTTCATCTCCAATGTTTCCGATCCTCTCTACAACGACTTGAATACGACAAGTGATTTTTAGACAAAACTCTCCCCCGCTATCAAATTTGACGGTGCATATGAAGGGGCTCTTGTCGACTGTATTCTCAAAAATACCTATGACATCCGGAGAAAGGATCGTGTGTATGATATAAAACTTAAACATTTCGATTGGACACTCTTTATCGACTATGAATGGGTTGAAGCACTTAAATCTAGCGAATATCCACATGCCAAATTGAAATATATTGAATACGATAATATAACAGATTTGTGTCGTACAATCAATATCAAAATCTCATCTCTTAGGAATTTTCCAGTCCATTTTAGGTAGGCATTGGAATACAATATTATATACACTGCTACACTTGTTGACACTGAAGTAATTATTCTTAATAATGACCTGAAATATGTTCTTGCTTTTCAAAAGAATATGATCGATGAAGGAAATACTGGCGTCGTTTACGGAATGAATCAAGTTATTTTTGCTCATTATACACCTGGTTTTGCCTCGGACTCTTGCATATTTCTCTATGCATCCTTTTTGGAAACATCGAAAGTTTGTAATTCAAATGTCCCCCTCCTACGTGTTCTTGAATGAAAAACATCTCATGACCTTGTTCATCACTATAATATAAAGCATCTTCAATATGTTCCTGTAAACACTTCGTATTTGGAACTCTGTCAGTTAACACTAAGAAGTGAATTTGGGGATCGTCTAGCAATAACAAAAGGCTTAGCAGTGATTAAATGTCATTTTCGACCCTTTTTTGGCAATAGCACAATCACCTAAAATGAACAATAGGAGAATTCCATTTGTCTGTCCCGATATCGATTGCTATGTTGGTGCTTTGAGTCCACGTCAAATAGGCAATTGATTGGACTACTACAAGGGGTGTACTACTATTTCTGGTTATGGTCTTGGTAGTTGGTTTGCTAGGCTTATTTGTTCTGCACTACCCCTTGCCAGAAAATATCCTGTACCTGCTGCATAAAATTTTGCTGCCTCAATGCAACACGACTGGGGGTCGGGTCAGAATTTTAACGTGAGTGTTAAGGATAATATTAGATCTTCAGCAAGAGCTATTGGTGAGCAACTAAAATCTCCGCAAAATGGGGAGGGATTGAGAAGGATACGTTCGTACCATTCGCTCATCAGTCTCCGCCCAGCCGGGAAGTGAAGGACATCACTAAGAGCTTTGAGGAATAAAACAAGGAAAACCAATCAGAAAAAGAAGAAAAATAAGATGATTGTTGGATCAAAGAAGGATTTCTTCTCTTAAGATGACTTATCTCCCCCACAAGGAAGGATATTCTTCAATTAGTTTCTCATTGAATCTATTCAATGCTGGAAATGTTGATGTCAGTGTCAAGTATGGCTACTATGAACAATTTCACCCCCAACAACCCCTCTCGGAACATATACACTTTCAAATATTTTCCAATGAAGACTATTTCATTGATTTGTCATCAACATTTATTGATTTAAATGTTGCGGTGAAGAAAAAGTCAGATAGTACAACTCCGAATGCCGGCTATGGTCTCTCCTATGAGAACTGTATTCTACACAACCTATTCAAACAAATTAATGTATTTATTAATGGTACTTTGGTGAGCACTAGCAATAATTTATCCAACTATGCAAGCTACATACAATTTATGATGATGACACCAAAGGCATACAAGGAGTTGAGAGGACAATCATTGGGCTATGAATATTGATCAGGTGTTGATACTGACGGTGAGTTGACTACTGCAGTGACCCAGGAGTATCATCTGGTTGGAAAATTAAATAATGAGATATTCAATATATCCCAATGGTTACCCCCCTATGTCAAGATTGACATAAAGTTACAGATGGCCCCATCAAATTTTATTTTGAGAAAAACACTTCCTGCAGCACCCGATGGAAATGTCATTATCACATCGGCAATTCTCCACGTCTGAAAACAACAGGTTATGAGCTCTGTTACATTGGCAGTGGAAAAGCTAAGAGTCAATGGCAACACCATTAAACTTCTTGTCCCCCATACGATCACCAATCAACGTCACATTGCCACCGGCTCTCGTAGCTATAGCGATTCATCATTTATCAATGGAGAAATCCCATCAAAATTGGCTTTGGCCTTTGTAAAGAGTGGCAGTGCCGTTGGATCCTGAACTGAATCCCCCCTCCCATGATTTTAATATTTCGGTCTATCTAGCCTTGTGTGCAAAGTGAATGGTATTCCACTGTGCACTCTATCTTTTGACACAAAATCCTATAAAACTCTGTACGAGTTGACCATGCAATCCCTAGATCATGACCCTCGAACTATTTGAAAATGGAATAACCGATTCAATGTTTTCAAAAAATCATGGGGTAATTGTTTTGGACTAGTCGGGGACTCAGGATATGAGCATAGTACGAACAGGGAATGTACGTTTAGAGTGTACATTTGCCGATGCTTTGACTGAGAGTATCACGCTAATATCACTGAGTCAATTTGCAACCTATTGGGAAATCACACCCGACGGCAGTGTTCTACTAGACCTAGCACCCTGAAGACAAACCAAATAATCAACGTATTAAGTATGGATCCATACATGTCCCAGCACAAGTCCTATTGCATGCCTTCGGACTTCATTGAAAAAATTCCAAGTGTTAACAATACCCTAATCATTGTTAATAGCAGTCTATCAACTTTGAAGACCGGTCATTGGCTATACATCTTTCAAACAGCGAAGAATATTGAATTTTTTGATCCTCTTGGCCTATCCTATAAATTCTACACGACATACATTATCAACTTTATTGAAAGCAGTGGGTAAACCATTATTCAAAATCAACGAAGAGTACAGGATTTAACGACTAAGACATATGGCTTTCATGCGCTACTCTTTTTTATGTTCAGATGTCGTGGCTACACCTACAAACAGTTTTTCAAAATCTAAGTTGACTTACCTCAATTGAACGGCTTTCTAGTGGAAAATATGCTAACAAGCGTATTTAATATTTATTTTAGTACCCTACAAATAAAATGTTCTAAAAATGTATTTGAAATTGTTTATTAATAAAAATTTATATACATGATAAAGCGACTTTTCTACTCTTTAGATTTCATCTTCTACTAGGTATAGGTATTTGTCGACAATAACTAGTGCAGGTAGATTATCTGAATTCACAGAGTACTGATCCTGATGTACTGCAATGTCAGGGTCAGATTTTCTATAGTAGAGTGTGACTTCACTCTTGTCATATCTCTTTGTATAGTCAATGATACTATTCTCATTCATTCTATAGAATTCACATGTTTCAATTTGCTCATTTGAAGCAATTTCACAAACAGTGTCCTCAAGTGTCGAATCACATTCCGTCACAGCCAAGTAAAAATCAGTGGGCTTATAATCATAACACCCATTGTCTTCAAAACGATGACGTAGAAACTATATTTTTTTGCTGTTCCAGTAGTTGAATCGCTGACCCGGCTCCTACTCCGAGAATAATCTAAAACCAAGACGATACCAATCTCGTAGCAATAAACTAAAATCACACTTAGGATTCTTTCCAATCATACCGGGATATGTATTTTGCCACTGATTACATTTATCATAATGGCAATTGGAGCATAGGTGGCCTCTAGGATGAGAGTCACACACCTCTTCAAAACAGTAATTACAACCTTTAATTTGTACTGCATATCCTGTATGCAATTTACATGGGTTGCATAATCTATACTTTTCATCATACTCATCAATCATTGTGCAATTCTCACATGATGACCAGCTGCCCAGTGTGTACATACATAGGGGACATGTATGGAACATTTTTTCATGTGTTGACACTCTCACTGCCACAATGAAACTGAGCTAGCAACAACAAAAATTGTCTGATATAGAGAGAGAGAGAGAGAGAGAGAGAGAGAGGAGTAAATCATCCTTAAGCACCATCTTTGTTATGAAAAAAGTCCTAATTTTCAAAACTAATGTTTAAAAGCATATCCACAATATCATTTTGCCGTGTTGTGATCAATATATCAATAAATTGTGTAAAGACATTTGAATCACGGCGTAAAAGCTTCATACAATAGTCTAATGATGGAGAATTAATTTTCATTATATCGACAAGCATTCCCCGAGAAAATATCTTCCTTTGAATAGACAACTCTAGAAAATCGTCATCTAGAATCAAATATTTTTTCCATAAACACTAGATTCCCCAAGATTCGCTCTTTCTCAAATCTAACTATTTTTTTTAGTCCTAACACTATCACAACCAACTTCAGACTATTCAGAATTTCTTGTACTCTAGAAAATATACGCTAATCTACTATAGAAAGAAAAATACCTTTGATTTAGAAACAATTTTATTGAACATAATTACAATAATAGTATTCACTGATGCATTTTGTTCTCATCAATATATTTCGATAGGACATCTAATGCTGACCGAAGTTTATTTATATGGAGAATATTCACTTTTCCAGCATAACGTAGTTGCTCCTCCTGTTTAAACTTGCTTAATGATATCACGTATCTAGCATACATACTGTCCCATTCAAGGCATAGTCTACAGCCAGCGGTTATTTCCAGAGCCACATTGGGTACTCGTATATCGTTGCTGCTGCTGTCGGCTCCATAATTAATCTCCAATAATGTAAATGCACCACTCATTATTCCTCTACTAATATCCTCTCAAATAAACTATTCTCTCCGAATTCAATTCTCTTACTAATATGAATCGTAGTTACAACCATTCATTTTATTCAAACCCCAACCACAAATCAAATTATGATATATTGAGCAACCTCTGATTGGCTCCTAAAAAATGCCCACGTCAAACGGTACATTCATTGTGCAATTCTTATCAAAAACAAAAACCTTGGCAGCTTTTCAAAATGTTCACGTGTAAATACAGTGTCAATGGCTTGGTTTTTCTTACGCAATTCAATGCATATTTTCATGTACCCCTGAAAACAACAGCAATTTCAATGTATATTTTCATGTGTAATTTCAATCTATTATACCCTTACTACTAACTTGGCCCCCTCCCACGCTCCTTTTTTCCTGAAGTCACCTGATCACAATTTTGGGATAGCCATTTTGTTCAGCATAGTCAAAAATCTAATTAATATGTCTTTAAGGATGACTCAATCTCCCACCGTTCTCGGGGGAAGGGCTGCAAGTTATAAACTTTGCCTATTGTTTCCATATAGTATTGGTTATTGGGAAGAATACAGGCGTTTTCAGGGGGAATTTTTTCTAGTGTGTTGTCGGGTTCGGAATAGGGGTTACAGGGGAGGATCTTTTCATGTTGGATATTTCCTTGGGGATGTCCAAGCATTATTTAAAAAATAAGAAATTAAATAAAAAACTATTTTTTTCAACTGAAAGTAAGGAGCAACATTAAAACTTAAAACGAACAGAAATTATTTCGTATATAAGAGGGTTCGCCCCCTAGTCAATACCTCACTCTTTACGCTAAAGTGTTTTTAGTACTTTCAAAAGAGCTATCTATTCTAATTAATCGGCCTTTGTGATTCAGGGGTTTGTGATTCGAACAAAATTCGAACTTTAGCGTAAAGAGCGAGGTATTGACTAGGGAGCGAACTTCCTAATATACGTAATAAAAACAAATGAATATAGAAATTCGTTACGTAAGTTAATTCATAAGTTACGTCTGAACAAAATTTCGAGAAAGCCAATTCGCCAAAAAAAGGAAAATTAATATGCGAATTTCGTTTTAGTTATTCATGTAAGGTGAGCCAAAATCAAAGCTGCATTAATTAAAAAACGTTCAGAAATTTACTAAAAAAACAAGTTTTTGTAAACTGAAAGTGAGGAGTGACATTAAAACTTAAAACGAACAGAAATTATTCCGTATATGAAAGGGGCTGTCTCCTCCTCAACGCCTCGCTCTTTACGCTAAAGTTTGACTCTGTCTCACAATTTTTTAAACAATAAAAAATTTAGCGTAAAGAGCAAGGCGTTTAGGAGGGGACAGCCCCTTTTATATACGGAATAATTTCTGCTCGTTTTAGTGTCGCTCCTTACTTTCAGTTAAAAAACTTATTTTTTTAGTTAATTATAATCAAGAAACTAGAAGAGGTCCATGTTCTATTTATTGCAATTTACCCAAAGTCTAATACAAAAGTGAATAGCTACTAGGAAGTTGTGGAAGTTGTTTTTGGAAGGGATGATTGGCTCTCTAGACAAAGACTTGGTGCAACGAATTCGTAATTTCCGCTGTAAATGTCAATTGTCTCTTTAGGTAGTCATACTTTTAGATGCCTATTCCAAGGCCCTGAGGGTGTTATTTGAAAGATTTACATCTCACCGTCTCAAACAAAGTTATTTCTTATTTTTTCCTGTCTTATTTAGATCTTCAGAAACTTAGCAAGTTTTTTCTTTGCACAAAATGTGCGTAAGTTCTTTTTTGCTCCCAAACAGGAGCAGTTGAAAATTTGAGTTTGGGATTAGGGACGTAAGAGGTAAGTAGAGAGCCTTCACTCCAAGCCCAAGATTATACATAATTTCCGGGTCCTTGTTATTCAAATTATCGCTTGATAAAGAACTTGTTCTTTATAATCCCCTCCCCCCCTACACACACAACAAAAAAAAAGATTGGAAACGAGCATACTTTAAATTTTCAAAATTGTGCCTCCCCTATCTTAGATTTCTAGGAATTTCTTCTTTTGAGTCAACTGCCTCCAAAAAACAGTAAAAAAAACAACAGATAAGTCTTTTTTTATATTTTTTCTGATACCTTACGAATTATTTTATACTTTTTATGGCTTTATCATACCTCTACTGCTTCTCTCAGAATCTACTGTAGTCGCTATGACCATTGAAATTAAAATATAACTAGATCCACCTTTTCTTACTATTTTGTTTCCACCTATTTACCACAGTCTAACACAGGTTAACAAGGTGACTGAGCATCAAAAGTGAAAGTAATACACAAAGAAAACGTCGCTTTTTTTCTAAAATTCCAATTTGAAATATTTTCTCATATAACTAGAATACTCCAAATATAAGATTTTTGAGAATTTTAAATCGCTGGATATGCTAATTGATGGCTTGGCCACGGAAATTGTCTTTGATGATTGTCTATATTCTTAGAAATTTAAAATATTTTGTCTGTGAAAAAAACAACGATTTATCGTTTGTGCATATTCGTTCTGACAGTCATGAGGAAAAACAATAGCCTGCAACAATCTATTCCTTATGTACTAATACACAGGGTAGCTTGAGACTTTCAATAAGACCTTGTGATTTCCATCCTGACTCTAGGTTTTTGGGAAATTTGTTTTTAATCGTTCGATGTCTTTGATTTATTAAATCATTCCCCCAATAACCATAATATTTTGTTTTCCTGTTGTTATCAACAACCAATAAAACAGATTTATTTACTTTGAACGAATTGTCACTTACTCAAAAAGTATATTTGCATGTTGATTATAATTATTTATACTATATTAGGATATATTTTTAAGGCTTTGTTATTTTTCACAAGTGAATCTTGGAATTATGTTTAAATTTCATTGGCAAAATTGCTGGTACACACAAAAATCCATTTTACAATTATTGAAGAATTCACGCTTGGTTTTGCTTCTAGTCTGGTCAGTCGAATCAAAATATACAGTTTTTGATATAATAGCCACCATTAGTGGCTCCACTACGTAGTAATTCCTGACATCACTTAGCGTGGTAACCCAAATTGCCAATGTGACAGGCTATAACAGTCCCACAAATTTTCATGAAGGAGTAAAAAAGCTGAAAAATATTTTTTTGACTTTTTTCAAAAAGACTGTTATCAGTTTATAAGACAGTTTTCGACTATTTTGTCAGTCAGAAAAGAGGACAAAACATTCTGAAAAAGAGAAAAAACCCAGATATTCAAACAATAAGATAGGGGAATAGATAGCGCTTGCTTTGTTGAAAAGAAGGCCATGAACTTGGGGATATAAATCTAGATTTTCGAAAGAAACATCAAAAAGCAGCTTTTTCGTCCCCTCAGATATTACCTAAATGTTCATGCTAAAGGAGATCAAGACTAAGAACGTTAGGTTTATTTGATGGATCTAGCCTTTTTGTCCGATTTTCTACACATAGCCCCAACCGGCGCAATTACTAGCCCAAAAACAATGAACACTATTAAAGCCCGAATTTTAGCCCTTTCTTAGGTAAAATAATTAATTCAAATATTTATTATTCAACTTAATGGGTAAAACGACGAAAAATACAATCGAGATATCAGATAACCTACATATGAGTGTAAATTCAAAGCGAAATAAGAGCCCTGGGAAACGACCTAACTCCGCATGCTGAAACACTGAGAAAAGAACTGAAGAAGTTTTTTTGAGGAAGCAGGTTAAAGACATTGGGAGACATGTCAGTATTTTCAGTGAGACAATCAAGAGAATTAGCTATATTTGGCCTGTCATATTGCACGTTTCCATAGTCCGAATAGTACACCATGTTAGTTAACTCATACATACTATCAAACAGTTCGTGGTAACGAACTGTAAGTAAGGAGCGACCCGGCGAAACTCTAGAAAACGGGTTTTTGATACTAATAGATATATCAAAAGAATCAGATTTCAATGCTGATTTCAAATATATAATTTTCATCAAGTTTAGTGCTACTCATCAAAAGTTAAGCGCCTAAGAAAATTTGGCTAATTTTCGAAAAAAGGGGAAATACCCCCTAAAATTTATAGAACCTTAATGAAAATCACACCATCATATTCAGCGTGTCAGAGAACCCTACTGTAGAGTTTTCAAGCTCCTATCTACTAAAATGTGGAATTTTGCATTTTTTGCCAGAAGAAAGATCACAGATGCGTGTTTATTTGTTTTTTTTTTCCCAGGGGTGATAGTATTGACCAAGTGCTCCTAGAATATCGTGGGAGGGCTCATTGGAACGGAAATTAAAAGTTCTAGTGCCCTTTTTAAGTGACCAAATAATTGGAGGGCAACTAGGCCCCCTCCCGCGCTCATTTTTTCCCAAAGTCACCCGATCAAAATTTTGAGATAGCCATTTTGTTCAGCATGGTCGAAAATATGATAAATATGTCTGGTAGGGTGACTTAATCCCCCGAAGCTTCCAGTGGGAGGGCTAAACGTTATGAACTTTACCCACTGTTAACATATAGTCTTGGTTATTGGGAAGTATACAGAAGTTTTCAGGAGGTTTTTTTTCTGGTAGTGGGAGGGAAAAGTGGGTCGGTGGTTATGTTGGAGGATCTGTTCATGATGGAAGTTTTCATGGGGGAAGGGAAATTGCCATGAAGGGGGCGCCGGACTTGCCAGCATTATTTATTGGTTATTGGGAAGTATACAACCATTTTCTGGAAGGATTTTTTCAGGGGGGGGGGCTAGAGGAGGGGGTTACTCTGGATAATATTTCCGTGGAGGATGTTTCTTTGGGGGCGCCGGATTTCCAAGCATTAGAAATTCAATCGATCATTAGACGATCAGAAGTTAAATAAAAAAAACAAGTTTTTTCAACTGAAATGTTAGAATGAATATTAGAACTTAGAACGAACAGAAATTATAACGTATGTGAGGGGGTTCTCCCCCAAGTCAATACCTCACTCTTCACACTACAATTTTTTTTAGTGCTTTCAAAAGAGCTATCTATTCTAATTAAACGGCTTTTGTGATTCAGGGGTTTGTGAATCAAAATTTTTTTAACTTTTAACGTAAAGAGCGTGGTATTGACTAAAGGGAGAACCCCTTCATATACGTAATAACATATACGTAATAAAAAAACAATAAAAAACAAGCAATACGGCTCAATAGTAATCGAAACTTTTAAAAACGGAATTTTGATGTCAATAAATGTATCAAAAGAATGTGTTTATAATGTTGATCCTAAATATATAAATTTTATTAAGTTTAGTATTACTCATCAAAGGCTACAGGCCTGAGCAAATTTACTTGATTTTTTAAAGAGGGGGAAACATCCCCTACAAGTGAAAGAATTTTAATGAAAATCACACCGTCAGAATTCAGCGTATCAGAAAACCCTATTTCATAGGTTTCAAGCTCATATCTGCAAAAATCTGCAACTTTGTATTTTTTGCCAGAAGAAAAATATACGAATATAGAAGTTAGTTACGTAAGTTAATTTGTAAAGACATCCATTTAGCAAAAGAAAAGTAAAATTTTTATGCAAATAAAAGCTGCATTAACTAAAAAATGATCAGAAATTAAATAAAAAAAACAAGTTTTTTAAATTGAAAGTAAGGAGCGACATTAAAACTTAAAACGAACAGAAATTATTCCGTATATGAAAGGGGCTGTCCCCTCCTCAACGATTCGCTCTTTACGCTAAAGTTTGACTCTGTCTCACAACTTTATTTTTTAAAACAATAAAAAACTTTAGCGTAAAGAGCGAGGCGTTGAGGAGGGGACAGCCCCTTTCATATACGGAATAATTTCTGTTCGTTTTAAGTTTTAATGTCGCTCCTTACTTTCAGTTTAAAAAACTTGTTTTTTTTTATTTAATAACTTAAAGCCATTATGCTGCAATGGCATTATGATGCAAAGAAGAACAAAAACGGTAACAAAAAAAAATAAATAATAATCACCAGTAAACAGAGTATTTAAAAAAATATTGTTCTTCAAAGTAACAAGACGTCTTCTAGGACAGCATCGGATATAAGTTTCAAATAAAAAGAAACAACAAATAATGACATTCATGACGAGTGTTACTTCCAAATCAGGTAACAATATGATTTTGACTTTTCAGAATTGTGACTTCTGCAGAAAACTCGAATACTACTACTACTACTAACAACTCACCGCAGCACCAAGCTGCCTGAGGCCAACACAGCTACGTACGCTCCTCCTCCATCCCAATCTATTCAAAGCCTGCTTTTTTACATCCTATCACCAAGTTCCTATTTCCTTTAAATCTTTCTTTATGACGTCCTCCCACCCCAAACGGGGATGACCTGCATTCGGTTTAGCCCTAGACGGTTGGCTAAAAAGAATACTCTCCGGAAATATGTCATCCTTCATCTGAACAGTGCACCTAACCGCTTCAACCTCTCCTTTATTATGGTCCTGCAGAATGACATTATACCACGTTTTTCGTATAGCCTACTGTTTGAAATGAAATGATTTATTTGAGTACCCCATACAATCCGTAAATAATTTCTCTGGAAAACATGTAGTACATCTTAGTCCACTTTTGGGAGCGCCCATACTTCAGAACAACATTTTACCACTGTCATCACTGTAGCGTCTAATATTCTAATCTTGGTTTGCAGACTTATCTTCCTATTCTTCCAGGCTTTTTTTTAACTGTGAAAAAACACCCTGAGCCTTGGCTATTCTATATTTAACATCTTCACTGCTCCCACCATTTTTACTGATAATACTACCAAGGTAAGTGAAGCTGCCCACCAATCTGATCAATCTTTTCATTACCCAACATCACCTTTTCATCTTCACTTATTCCTAGCCTTAGTGACTTAGTCTTCCTAACATTAATTTTCAAACCAATTCTAGCACCCTGAACTCGCAAAACCTCTAAAACTTCATTCATTTTGCTCACACTTTCATCTAGGATGCTTAAATCATCAGCATAATCCAAGTCCAAGAGACTTTTTCCTCCCCATTTGATTCCGTGGTCTCTCATTGCCTTTCCTGTGTTCCTTAAGACAAAGTCCATCAAAATAATCTATACAAAGGGGGATAGAACACAACCCTGCTTAACTCCTGATTTAATACAAAACCAGCTGCTAACCTCATTTCCAACCTTAACCGCAGCAGTGTTGTTCTCGTGCATAGCACTAATCACTTTAATGTATTTGTCTGGTATACCATACAAGAATAAAACCTTTACTAAAGCTCTTCTATCAACAGAATCGAAAGCTTGCTCTGAGGACCAAATCTATAAAACTGAGGACCAAAGGTGTTTGAAAACTCAGGCACTTCTCAATTATTAGCCTAAGAGTGAAAATTTGGTCGACACATCCTCTACCTATCAAGACAAACATTACAAACACTTTCTTGAAGAGTAATTAAACACAAATCAGAGGTTTGTATAAAAAAAAAAACATTTTTTGGATAACATAACTGTGGATAAACATAGATAAACCAAATCTATCATCATCACAATAGACTAGTACTTTTCTTATGGGCTTCTTAAAGGGAGAAGTCAGAAACAGAATGACCTGCTTCGTGCTATCATGGATGCAGCAAATAGGGATTTTTTTTTTTTTTTATTTGATACTGATTCAGGAATGGTAACTACAGGCATAGGTAAAGCTTCAAAGTAAATTTGGAGCACAAAACAAATATCCACTATTTATCAAATAGTAGCTTGAAAACCCTGAAAAATGGCGTTGGATTGAAATGAAAAGTATACCAATAGAATTGACATGACTAAATTCCCTTAATAACTCATTTACAGTCCTTCATCTCAAAAACCATCTCAAAATAGAGGCAAGATATGAACAATTTATTCCTTATTGTTGGGTCTGCCTCCATTGGGAGTTCCCGTGCACTCTTCACTATAAAGGTCCCTAATCTTAACCTTTACCTTAAATCTAATACAAGGACCAAAGTAAAGTGTTCGAAGATCCGCCAATAGCTCTTACCAAGCCTTAAAAAGTGCAAGATTGAAGACAGGTCTATCGAAGTCGTGTTCATCAACTATTATTCGAATTTTTTCTTGAGGTCAGGAGCGTTTCGGTATCTAGCGGCCAGATTTGCAAATAAGAAGAAGGTACCCACAATCGAAAACACATTATAATATTTTGGCCCAAGACTCCAAAGAAGGTAAATGATCAGGCAGATTTGATAAGCAGCTTTTTTTGTTTCAATAAAATTCAAGCCCAAAAGCAGTGAAATTTGAAGTATCGTAGCCCAGAAACCCGTCCCCCTGGTTTTTATTAACTTGTCCTGCAAAACTGAAAATTTAAAAGTCGAATTGGCGGAAAATAACCCAACCTGGCAACATAGTTCAAATCATTAATCTACAGTCATAACTAGTTAGGCCTGCCAATCACAAGGTTTACAATCTAGAGGAATTTATAACAAAAGTAGGCTATGCCCAATCATTATTAGAAGCAAAACGAGTTTTATCAATTGAAAGTAAGGAGCACAAGCACTAGTACATTAAAGTTCTAATACTTTTAAAGAACCGTTCTATTCTAATTAAACGGCCCTTGTGTTTCAGGAGTCGTTTAAAAAAAAAAAAATGTGACAAACAGTCAAACTTTAGCGTAAAGAGTAAGGTATTGAAGAGGGGGAACCCTTTCATATACCTAATAATTTCTGTTCGTTTTGAGTTTTTATGTTGCTCCTTACTTCCAGTTTAAAAAATTTGTTTTTTTTATTTAATTTCTGACCGTTTTTCAAATAATACCGGTAAATCTGGCTCATCTTCGATGAAAAATTCCTTCCTCTAAAAGATAAAATCCTACATCCGACACAAAATACAAAACCTCCCCCGTAAAATTTCCTCTGGGCAATTCCATCCTCTCTGCACCCCCCTGCCTCCATATTTTTTTTGCGGACGATACAGCCTTAAAAACACTTCGTAGCATACTTTCAGCTGAAAAAGGCTTTAATTTATAATCGTTTTTCCGATCACTCAGGAAATCCCACTTCCCCGGAATTTTTTCCCCGGAAATTCAAACCCATTGAAAGTTTCCCAAGGAAAATGCCCAACATCTCCACGTGCAAACTTGAGCCGGCAAAGAGAAAGTAAGACAAATAAAAATAATTCCTTAATGAATTCTTTCAAATCCCTCCAATGTAAAATTGACCCTTGAAAGTTCTCCCCCCCCCAGAAATTTCCTTACCCAAGGATAATTCTAATTTTAGTTTCCTCTTTAGGTTTTTACAAAAGGGGTTCAATATAAATTCCGTCATTGACCGTTTCACGTCTATTTTACTTTTGACAACTCGTGCCACTAGAAAATTGACACAGTGTCTACAAAGTCTTATTAACATTTTCCCTGAAAAGGCAATCATCGTTTTGATTTCAAAGTAATCTGACAATTTAGGTACGATAAGAGAAGAGTTATTTGTTTCCCCGTTTAAACATCAAATGCTACGCAATAAACTAAATTAGACCACATATCTTAAATATAAGTCTGAATTTCTTGGAGCATGCCACGTTAGCACTAGCGCTTGTGCCACAGGCAGTCTGCTTAGATGCTCTGTGTTTACAATTCTAATTCTTTAAACTTGCTCAGCGTGCCTCTTAGGGCTTGTCCACTAGAATCTTGGTCACCAATAGAAAAGTTTGATCCGATAGAAAAAACATAGACCACATACAGGTATGATACTGCGGGATACGATAGAAGGCTATAGGGAAAGTTCATATCAATAGGTGAAGTTCATTTCACACGAGTTTCCCTACATCAAGTTCTTGAGCCACCTCGTGAACCACCTCAGAGCCACCTCTAGTTACTAAGCCACTTTTACTAAGCACTAGTGATAAATGAATTTAGATTTTTCCTAGCTAAGAGCTTTGTTTTTTTGTTTTTTTACCTTGATTATATCTATACCTGATCTCATCTCTTGTGAATAGCACCTAAGCACATATAAGTTTTTTCTTTTGTAATCCGCAGAAAGGGTTTTTTATATTATTGCATAGCAAGTTCACGCAGACACTGCTTTCGGTGGCTCCCTCTAGCATAAAAAAAAAAAAAAAAAAAAAAAAAAAAAAAATCTATTTCGTGTTACAATGAGCATAAGAACTCATTCTTCCACTTCAACTCCTCCCACCTTACCCATACTCTAAATACTCTTTCATCTTTATTTTCAATTCTGATTTTTATTAAAATCGTGGTTACTATTAGCTGTATGCAGCTAATAATTTATTCGATCCATATAGTTTCTAAGCTTTAATTAAAAAAGAACATCTTCTATCTAATAGTCTAAAAAAAATCCCAAAGGAAAATACAAGTTTCATTGATATGTTAAAGAAGGTAATAAATTGGTTTCGTACTACCAGATTTACCCCTCCTACAATCTATTCAACTCTTATTTCTTTTATCTTTTTATTTCATGTCCAATCTTTTTTTATTTAAATTGTAAAACTGGCATCAAGCGCGATTCTGAAATTCTTATTTTGCTTGTTTCTTTTTTGTGTTTTTAGTGAATCAAATAAAAAGAATACGATTTTTAAACTGAAAGTAAGTAGAAATACCAAAACTTAAAACGCACATGAATTTGTACTTATATGAGGAGGTTGCAGTGCTCATCAAGTCCTTACTCTTTACACTAAAGTCTTTTTAGAAATCTTAAAAATGCTTATATACGTAATTGTTTCTGTTCGCTTTAAGTTTTGACGTTGGTCCTTACTTCCAGTTGAAAAAAACTTGCTTTTTCATTTATTTTCTGATTGTTTTTTAATAATGCTAGGAAAATCCATCCACCTCCATGGAAAATTCCTTCTCCTGAAGGAAAATCCCTCCATGGAAAGTTTCCATTTTTAAATTTTGTTGTCTCGGGAAAAAATCCCCCACATTATATTTTTATGTTATAAAAACGGAAATGTTCGTGAACCTCTAGATAAGTGTATTTCTAAATAAATTAAATCACAAAAAAATACTCTAGAAAGTATCATAGTATTCTGGTAAGAAGGGTCGCACGTTTTCACGATTCATAAGGAGAGTGATAATTACTAGTCATCTTAGCGACAAGCCAAAAATCACTAAGCATGCTTCAAACTTGAAGATTCTTTACAAATTTTACTTTTTCTATTTCAAGATTTCCCTCTTCATTAACCTCTTCCACCCTTTTAATTCAAACGAGTTCTTGTAAAGTGGTAGTAATCTTATAAAAAGTTCCGATCATGCGCTTGACAATAGAAAAACCTCCTTTTTATGCTTCGATAATAGGAATATACAGATTTAACTATTGATTTTCCCTCCAAATTGCGCCTCCATCCCGAAATACACATTTGTTCTTCCCTATAAATGATATTTTGTAACTATATTTTCTTTAAAGATAATTTCATGCACCAAACTGGCCTTTCCAAAAAAAAAGAAAAAAAAAGAAAAGTGAAAATGGGGCTTTATAAGTCCAGCTATAACTCTACATGAAACAAAAAGAAAGTTTCGAAAGACAATCACCTCTCTTCTTCGGACCTATTTGAGAAAGTTAGAAGGAAATCCGTTCATATTTTCTGAATGAAAATGACAATAAAACATAGGGGATGAAAATAAGAAAACAACGTAGAATACAAACAGAAAAAAAAATTCAAAAATTTATTAAATCAAAGTAGGCTACACGGAGAATTTTTTTTTGATAGTTTTTATTTCCATAATTTTATAATATTCTCCCTTGCACGCAAAATTCTCCTCGTCCCATTTCTTGCATACTGTGAAATTCTTATTTTCTCTATTTTCTTTGCGGGTGATTTTTATTTCCACTCGGCATGCTCTTAATTTTTTTTTCCTTTATTGGATATTTAGTCCCAGGTACGGGAAGGAATCCTGGAAACTTCATATTTTAGCCAAAAAGATTTTTTCTTTATTCTCTATGAAATTGTGGTCTCCAGCCCGAAGCCCCCCTCTCCTTATCAAATGAATCATGGTAAGCGTGCGACGTCAGGGCATATATCGGTACTTGTATGATATACAAGTAACGAAATATTCTTCATCCAACTAATATTCTTCATCCAACCCCGACCTAATATTCTTCATCCAACTAGAAAATGTTTCTCTAACGCTCAATCCTAATGAAATATACCTTAGTATGATAAAATATAATACTTTAAAAACTGCTTACTTTCAGGTGAGGGGAGTAGGGGTAAGATATAGCGGGTCTGCATGCCTAATGTGGTAGGTACAATTATTGTGCATATTATGAAATAAGAATTGTTTTCTAACTTCACACTGTCCAAACACTTGACCCCACGCCCCCACCCCCCTAATGTTCAAATATATAGCCCAAATTATACATTTCCCATATGATCTGTCACTTCTCTTTGTCTTGTGTCAAGCTAAGCTGAAAGAAAGAAACGAAAAAAATGGTTGTACAATGCGTCAATGAATGAACAACTTGAGTGGTCAGGGGTATATCATACAAGTACCTTTATTTCACAGCCTTCAATGCTCAAGATGCCAATCTAAACTTATAGATTCCATTATAATAGAAGTTGACTGTCCTTAGTTTTTTTTGTTTTTTTTTTAATAGAATAGATAGGGAAGCTTTGAATAGGCTGGGGTTGAGGAGGAGAATATCTAGCCTCTGGTTCCTACACAAGGCTTCTTGGAGCTTATTCAAAATTAGTCAGTAGTGACTATTCATCGGCGAGTTTTTGAGGAAGAGGGTCATAAAGTTGTTTTCATGAGCTTATGTAGCTTGAAAATATTTGTACTAGTTTAAACAAGAAAGGGGAAGTCATGACTGCCCAATTCCTTGGAATTCATGGAACCTCTTCTATGTGCAAAAGTAATAATCTTGCTGAAACTTCTGAAGCATAGTTGTGTGCATATCCAGAATTTGTTCTTCGCCATCAATATACATCGACTGTAACTGCTACTGCTATTATTACTGTTATTGATTTTGATCTGAACAGTTCAAGGGCCACCAGGTTTTCAAAAAGGCATATCTACTATTTCTCAGTAATGGCTAAGGTTGTTAGGTTGAAAATTGCAGGGAATGTTGCAGGAGGATCTTGAAGTATTATAGATCCTCCCATAGTATTATAGATCCTCCCTATATATATATATATATATATATATATATATATATATATATATATATATATATATATATATATATATATATATATATATATATATATATATATATATATATATATATATATATATATATATATATATATATATATATATATATATATATATATATATATATATATATATATATATATATATATATATATATATATATATATATATATATATATATATATATATATATATATATATATACATTTATAATTAATATAATGCAAAGATCCTTATAATGAGGGTGGCTAATACAAAGGAGAAGACCAAGAGGAGGGTGTATCTTGATTTATTTTATTTAAAACACACCAATTATTTCCACAATACCCCCTCGCCTTTCCCTCACCACACTCATTAGCTTTATAAGTTAATGCTGAAGTTAATCAATAAATTAGGCTAGACCTTAATTTTGCATTAGTTTTACAAGCTAATGTTGAAGAAAAACAATAATTTAGGCTAGACATTAGTTTTACAAGCTAATGTTGAAGTAAATAAATAAATAAGGCTAGATATTAGTTTTATATTAGTTTACATTAGTTTTTTTAAGTTTTACAAGCTATTGTTGAAGTAAATCAATAAAACAGGCTGCACATTGGTTTTACAATAGTTTTTACATTAGTTTTACAGGCTAATGTTGAAGTGAATCAATAAATTCGGCTAGACGTTAGTTTTACAAGCTAATGTTGAGTTACATTAAATAAAAAAACCAAAAAGTCTTCTGTATAACTTTGTTGATACTTCCCTATAATAATTTGATGTTTAAAAAGTCATACAGAAGACTATACCATTTTCCATGTTTAAAGGAAACATAAATTTTCTAATTAATTTCATTTTTATGTTCCTGGCCTCCCCCAGGCCATTCAGCGTGTCCCCCATTGGTGATAGGGGAACGCTCTACAGATATGTAGGGTACCTCTATAGGAGGCACGGACCAAGGGGGGATCTTGTCCCTGGGGCCCATAATAGAAACAGGGGCACCCTCGCCCGAGGTCATAAATACAGGTGGAGGAGGAAGAAGGCCCCTTAAATGTACACTCAAAAGGGCCTACTGGTTTGTCCACAAGTCCCATGAGTTTCAAACCTTCTCCCAGTAATGGATTAAATTGAATGGTGAAGCAGAACACAATCGCGGGAGGATCCTCTATAGGAGGACAACTGCGGCAGAGTGTAAGATCCAGATCTATGGACAACGGCCTCTGCAAAGGGCTGTCTCGACCTTTTTGGGGTACCCGCAAGCCTGGGGACCTTGCGGTCAACTCTATTCCCAATTGAGGAGTGGCGCCCCCCGAGGAAATTATAGCCTAGTAAACGACACAGCATTCGCACGGGATTCTGACTAATGGAAAATTTTTATGGGCTTGGTATGTTTTGATAGGCGTCTTTGGGCTTAAAAACCTCTTCCTAGCTAACTTATCAATTATGGGTGGCTTCCCCGTAGTAGCATAATATTTGTAAGCATGAATATATAATGATTCGGAGGTAATAGGCTTGAGACTGTCTGTGCAGGATTTCGACTCTTGCTGATAGAAGAGCATCGCCAAGTGCTGAAAACTATGTTTTGACCAAAATGGACCCAGGATTGCACAAAGCCTCCATTCATGGAGGTCCCAGGGACTTCTTGCTGTCCGGTTCTAAGCCGGCTTAAGCACTTCGGTGTAGACTTGAGAAGATATGTGATCCCCGTCCTGCACTGGTATCCGGCATCACTGCTTTTCCCAAGGTGAAAATAATTTCAATGATTTAAAGAACATGAAAATTGGAACTTGGAATGTTACGACATTGAAAAATGACTATCATATCGACATTTTGACCGACGAATTCAGACGATTCGAACTGGATCTATTAGGAATTTCAGAAACTCATATCCCAGGGGTTGGAAGCATGAAATTAGGTGATATAGAATTTATTTACTCAGGCAGGAAGGATGGGGTACAAAGACGGGGAGTAGGGCTCATGATGAATAAGGAAGCTGCTAAGTCTTGTTTAGGCTGGGAAGGTACTAATAATAGAATACTAATTGCTCATTTTATGACTAAAAAGTTCAGGGTATCAATTATAGTAGTATACGCTCCTGTAGAACCGACTGACGGAGGTATTAGTGACTCAGATGAACTTTACTTACAGTTCCAGGAGCAAATAGACAGGGTCCCAGGTAGAAATATGATGTTATTACTGGGAGATTTTAACGCCCAGATTGGTAGAAATAGGGATATATGGTATCCCAGCCTAGGTAAATTTGGTGTAGGAAAAGAAAACAGTAATGGATACGGACTTTTGCAATTTTATAGGTATAACAATCTAGTAATAACTAATACCGTGGTTGGTCATAAAATTTCTCATAGGTTGACATGATAGTTACATGACGGCAAGACAGCTATCATTATTGATTATGTTATAGTAAACCAATCACTGAACGGATCAATACAAAATACTAGTGTATATAGTTATTTATGTTAAAAGCAAAAATCATCATCTAGTAGTCTCTAGAGTCAATTTAAACCTGAAATATCGGAAGGGTAATAACCTCCCGGGAAGTTATGATGTTGGTAGACTCTAGGATGAGAATTTGAGAGAAAAACTTTCCTGTAACAGTTGAATTCTAAACTTGAGAGTTTAAAATTTGATAATGTGTAAGATGGTTGGAATAATTTTAGAAAAATAATTCATGAAGTTGCTGAAGGTGTATTAGTGTACCGTGAGTAATATGTGATATATTTAAAATACAAATAAAAATCTTTAGTATAGTAGCTAAGTAGCTAGGCTATAAACATAGATAACCTTAGTCCGGTAGAGGAACTTTAGAAAGGAATATATAATAAAATTAGAAAAGTAATAGAGAACATTTTTAGCACTCCTGATTAAGCTTATATAAAAGTATAAAATAATACAATGTCAATTAAAATTACGTAGGACCAATAGTAAATAAATCGCAAATATTTCAAAAACCCAAGGGCAAGCAAGTCCTAATGACGGGACGTCATTAAATAATGAGAAGGGTAATATGTACCGTGAGTAATATGTGATATATTTAAAATACAGAAAAACTAATTGCTTCCCTGCTAAGGATAATTCCGCCATGAATTAAAATTCCCCTAATTAAGCTTAAATCCCGTTTTAAACTTGAGTCTAAATTCTTAATCAGCAATAGAAAACTGCATTTTAGCCTCAACCAAACTTTGGCGCTAATCAAGGGAGGAAGTTTTGAATTTCGCGAAGATACTTGGCAATAAAAAATCACGAGATACAAAGTTCACAGGAATTTTAAGTTATCAGAGGAGCATAAATGTTTAATCATCAAAAATATTGAAAACAAATTATTGGATGGGCAGTTAGCATAATGACTTTAGTTTGCAAACATAATACAAGGTAGCGGGCCCTCCAAAAGAGTTGGACCAATCTTGAATTAGCTCTTAACGTGTAAAATCAAGACTAGTGTTTTATAATGCTAGAAAAGAGTTTTTCGGATAATTATATTATTCAGAACCCAGGCATTATGATTACAGACATTATGTTCCTACCATTCTGCGAGCAATTATGAAATTATTATTCTGACTGAAGTGAAGCCTTGCTCATATACTTACGTTGTTGTTCACCTGAAATGTAAGTCCCAATAAAGCTATTACTTTTCTATTTTTGTTTGTTCTTATTATATGCCTGTATCTCATCGCAAAGTAGATAACTAGTTCAATTTGTACTCCATAGGCAGCGCTCCCTAAGGAATCTGATTCGGAGATAATTCGAGGAAAAGAGGTTACACTTTTGTAGTTACATATTTTATTTTCTCTCTAAGATTGAGAGTGGCGCGGTCACCCATTTACCTTACTCCCCATTGCTGTGGCGCAGTCCTCTATGGCATAATTGGCACAATCCTAACCGTTACAAGTGGCGCGATTGGAAAACTTATAAGGTGCAAGTCCACAGCTTTAAACCTCAACGGCGCAGTTGGCGCAATCGGTAAACAGATTAAATCCCTAAACATTAAATTAAGGAAGAAAGCTAGAACTGCAGCTAAGAATACTAGTGAAAAAACTTTATGTTTAATAGAAAGGAGAAAGGACTTGTACAAAAATCATCTGAGTGACAGATCGTATGAAAATAAAAGAAACGTAAAGAAAGTGGAGAAAGCATTAAAATATGAACTAAGGAGGTGTGAAGTGGAGGCCATGGATAAAATTGCCGAGGATCTGGAAGATGCAGCTAGACGGCATAATAGTAAAATATTGTATTGCCACGTTATCAAATTGAGAGGGAGTAGTCAAATCAGACTTGGCCCAGCTAAAGATAGGAATGGGGTCGCAATTAGCGATAAGGAAAAAACTAAAGAGAGATGGGTCGAACATTTTGAGAACTCGCTAAACCGATATAGTGTTTCAGGAGAAGATATATAGTAAAATGAAGAAGTTTGTTATACCTTGGATTTGAAGGAATATTTGTTTTGTGAGGAAGAATTAGTGACAGTACTTAATGAATTGCAAAATAATAAGTCCCCAGGTGATCATAGTGTGGTAAATGAATTTTTTAAAAATGGTGGCTCTGAGGCTAGAAATAAGTTACTGAAGATTATGAATAGGGTTTTTGAAAAATGGGAAGTACCTAGCGATTTTAAGAAAACCTTAATTAAGCCCCTGTATAAGAAATGTGATAAGAGTGAGCGTAGTAATTATTGAGGCATCAGTCTGGTTTCTGTAGGTTGCAAATTAATTAGTAATACGATACTTTTTAGACTGGGAGATACTGTAGACAAAGTTTTAAGAGAAGAGCAGTGCGGTTTTAGAAAAGGTAGAGGATGTGTCGACCAAATTTTCACTCTTAGGCTAAGAATTGAGAACTACCTGAGTTTTTAAACACCTTTGGTTCTCAGTTTTATAGATTATGAGCAAACTTTCGATCCTGTTGATTGAACATTTCTAGCAAAGATCATACCCTTGTAGTATATGCCGGACACACACATTAAAGAGAAATCCACTCTGTGCGAGAATAACACTGGTACTGTTAAATTAGAACCTAAAATTAGTACCTGGTTTTGTATTAAATCAGGAATTAAGCAGGGTTGTGTTTTATTCCCCTTTATATGGATAATTTTGATGGACTTTGTTTTAAGGAGCACAGGAAAGGCAATGGGAGACCACGGAATCAAATAGGGAGGAAAAAGTCTCCTGGACTTGGATTATACTGATGATTTAAGCATCCTAGATGAAAGTGTGAGCAAAATGAATGAAGTTTTAGAGGTTTTGCGAGTTCAGTGTGCTAGAATAGGCGTGAAGATTAACGTTAAGAAGACTAAGTCACTAAGTCTAGGAATAAGAGAAGATGAAAAGGTGACGTTGGGTAATGAAAGGATTGATCAGGTGGGCAGCTTCACTTACCTTGGGAGCATTATTAGTAAAGATGGTGGGAACAGTGAAGATGTTAAATATAGAATAGCCAAGGCTCAGTGTGTTTTTTTCACAGTTAAGAAAAGTCTGGAAGAATAGGAAGATATGTCTGCAAACCAAGATTAGAATGTTAGAAGCTACAGTGATGACAGTGGTCAAATATGGTTCTGAAGCATGAACGCTCCGAAAAGTGGATGAAGATTTGCTAGATGTTTTCCAGAGAAATTGCTTAAGGATTGTTCTGGGTACCCGGCTGACTGACCGTATTTCAAACAATAGGCCATACGAAAAATTTGGTTCAATACCGCTCTATAGGGCTATAATTAAAGAAAGGTTGAGGTGGCTAGAGCCCGTTGAGCGGATGAAGGGTGACAGATTGCCGAAGATTGTTCCTTTCGGCCAACCATCTAGGGCTAAACGGAAAGCACGTCGTCACCATCTTGGATGGGAGGACGTCATAAAGAAAGATTTAAAGGAAATGGGAACATCGTGGGCGGGTGTAAAATCGGAGGATTTGAATAGATTGGGGTGGAGGAGGAGCTTGCGTAGCTGTTTTAGCCTCAGGCGGCTTGGTGCTGCGGTGAGTTGTTAGTAGTAGTAGTAGATTATATTTGTCGTCTATTTAATAGAAAAGGGCAGATTACCCCTGCATTATAGATAAATTTGCCTATTATAGACCTAAATTTTGATCATAATAAGATCTCACTCTACCGAGGATGCCAACGCAGCTACGAATACTACAGAAAAATTACTTACGCGCTACCAGGAATTTTAAATGATTTTTTTTCATATTTTATTCGTTTCCAAATGTTAATGATACCTCGACTGTACCCCTTAGACCATTAAGACGCATATATTAACAAAACAAATCTTTTGGAAGAAACAATCGTCTCTCTTCTTCAGAACTATATGAGAAAGATTTTCTGAATGAAACTGTCAACAACACAAAGGGGATGAAAAAAAAACAACAACGTAAAATGCAACAAAAAATAAAATCTAAAATTGAAAGAATAAAAAAAACTAATCCTAAACCTTAAAAAAACTAATTACAAAACTGCGTGGAGAATCATGAAATAAAAGCAACAAATAAAATAAAAATTAGCAGAATTGAAAATGACAAGCCAGAAATCCTAATTTCAAAAACTAGCCACACATCAAATTCTACGATTAAAAAATAAATATAATACTAAATAGACAATACTAAATCAGTGACTAGCTCGTGAAAAAGTTTGTCAGATTTTGCCTTATTTTAATTCTTGCTTCGTTTACACTAGCCCTTTTTAATCTGAAGAGTTGGGGACACGCGTCCTCTTGTATTTGTGGAATTGATTTAGGATTTATTTTAAATACACTAATGGCTTCTTGTCTGAGAAAACCGATATTATAGTCACTTTTTTTAAATAAAAAGTATCCATGTAAAGAGCCAAAACTAAATTTTAATAACTGTATGTTTCAAGAGCCTCTCAGTATTGCTGTGCCAAACCCTTTGTCACATGAAATTAAGCTAGCCTGGTCGAATAAAATCTTTTGGTGGGAATGGTCACAAATCTGCTCATGAAGGGCTAAAGAAAAACGTCAGTGTTTTTTGTCTTTTTGAGGGCATTATCAGTTGAAATCCATTGCTGAGACATTCTATTCATAAGGTGCTGTTCCGTCCTTCAAATGTACTCTAAATAACAGGAGCAATGAATTCTTTCTAAACTTAGAATTCTAAACTTAGAGATGGGATCTTTATCATATAGTTTCTCTATAGTTTCACCATGTTTTACATTATTTTTGATTAGTTTTACGCATCTTGTCTAAAGCCCTTCTGGATAGGGACGACTAAAATTAGCCTAACTAATGTTTTTCCTTTTTTCTGAGGTATCTCTTTCTATTTTTGTGAATCTTTTGGTACGCCTTTCTCTCTGGGTTGTCATTCGGGATGGAAAAACGTCGTGTCCAGTATTTTCATTGACCCTATATAATCCCGTTCTCATTTTTCTTTTTGTCGTTTTTTATTCTTTTTGCAATTTTCTTTCGAGCTTGTTAATTGTCTTTATCTCAAATTTGTCAAACAGTTCGTGGTAACGAACTGTAAGTAAGGAGCGACCCGGCTCAATAGTAACTGAAACTCTAAAAAACGAAATTTTGATACCAATATATACATCAAAAGAATCAGATTTTTATGCTGATTTCAAATATATAATTTTCATTAGGTTTAATCTTACCCATCAAAAGTTACGGTCCTGAGAAAATTTGCCTTATTTTCGAAAAAAGGGGGAAACAACCCCTAAAAGTTATAGAACTTTAATGAAAATCACACCATCAGATTCAACTTATCAGAGGACTACTATAGAGGTTTCAAGCTCCTATCTGCAAAAGTGTGGAATTTTGTATTTTTGCCAGAAGAAAGATCACGGTTGCGTTTTTTTTTTTTTTTTTTAAGGGGTGATCGTTTCGATCCAGTAGTCCTAGTATATTGTGAGAGGGCTCATTCAAATTGAAATTAAAAGTTCTAGTGCCTTTTTAAGTGACCAAAAAAATTGGAGGGCAACTTGGGCCCCTCCCGCCCACTTTTTTTCCCCAAAGCCACCCAATCAAAATTTTGAGATAGCCGTTTTGTTCAGCATAGTCAAAAATCTAATCAATATGCCTTTGAGGACGACCTAATCCCCCACTGTTCCCAGGGGAAGGGCTGCAAGTTATAAACTTTGCCTATTGTTTACATATATTATTAGTTATTGGGAAGTATACAGGTGTTTTCAGGAGGATTTTGTTTTTAGTGAGGGGTCGGGGTCGGAGCAGGGTTTACAGGGGAGGATCTTTCCATGGAGGATATTTCATTGGGGGAGGGGACATTTCCATGAAGGGGGTGACAGATTTCCCAGCATTCTTTAAAAAACGATCAGAAATTAAATAAAAAAACAATTTTTTCAACTGAAAGTAAGGAGCAACATTAAAACTTAAAACGAATCAACATTATTTCGGATATGAGAGGGTTCACCCCCTAGTCAATACCTCGCTCTTTACGCTTAAGTTTTTTTTAGTATTTTCACAAGAGCTATCTATTCTAATTAACTGGCCTTTGTGATTCAGTGGTTTGGGATTCGAACAAAATTCAAACTTTGGTGTAAAGAGCGAGGTATTGACTAGGGAGCGAACTTCCTAATATACATAAAAAAAACATACGATTATAGGAATTCTTTACGTAAGTTAATTCATAAGTTACGTCAGAAGAAAATTTCGAGAAAGACAATTAGCCAAAAAAAGAAAAATTAATATGCGAATTTGGTTTTAATTATTCATGTAATGTTAGACAAAATAAAAGTTGCATTAATTCAAAAACTTTCATAAATTATCTAAGAAAAAAAGTTTTTTTAACTGAAAGTAAGAAGCGACATTAAAAGTTAAAACGAACATAAATTATTCTGTATATGAAATGGGCTGTCTTCTCCTCAACGCCTCGCTCTTTACGCTACAGTTTTTTATTGTTTTAAAAATACAGTTGTAGGACAGAGTCAAACTTTAGCGTAAAGAACTGTTTTAAAAAATAAAGTTGTGAGACAGAGTCAAACTTTAGCGTAAAGCGCGAGGCGTTGAGGAGGGGACATATCCTTCCATATACGGAGTAATTTCTGTTAGTTTTAAGTTTTAATGTCGCTCCTTACTTTCAGTTAAAAAAAACTTGTCTCTTTAGTTAATTTTAAATAGTAATGAAAGGAAACCCTAGGGACGAGCATGCAAAATATGAAAGTCTCCCTATTACAATATAATCATCTTTTATTTATTTAGTGGTGTCTTTCGAGCTGGA
This sequence comes from Artemia sp. Qi Xiang Cuo, assembly GCF_049724085.1. Taxonomy (NCBI): domain Eukaryota; kingdom Metazoa; phylum Arthropoda; class Branchiopoda; order Anostraca; family Artemiidae; genus Artemia; species Artemia sp. Qi Xiang Cuo. Next base: position 105,400,597 of record NC_142794.1, on the reverse strand, counting down.
GATTTTGAACCTTTCTTTTAGCTTTATCTAAAAATCATTCCCACACGCTGCAAAACATTACGAAAACACACTTTTTATGAAGCAACTACTATAGACCAACAGTTAACTTAGGAAATCAATATTTCAAATTAATATTGCAAGAGTAAACAGATATTCTATACCTAATAATATTGAGATTTATTTGTTTCTCCATTTGCCTTACATCTTTCATGTATCGAACGGTTCGTGGTAACGAACTGTAAGTAAGGAGCGACCCGGCTCAATAGTAACCAAAACTCTAAAAAACGGAATTTTGATATCAATAGATACATCAAAAGAATTAGATTTTAATGCTGATTTCAAATATATAAGTTTTATCAATGTTACCCGGTTCTATAACAATCAAAAGTTACGCGCCTGAGAATATTAGCCTGATTTTTGATAAATGGGGGAAACACCCTCTAAAATCTATAGAACCTTAATGAAAATCACTCCATCAGATTTCGCGTATCAGAGAACCCTATTATAGAGGTTTCAAGCTCATATCTGCATAATGTGGAATTTTGTAATTTTGGCCAGAAGAAAGATCATGGATGCGTGTTTATTTGTTTTTTTCCAGGGGTGATCGTATCGACCCAGTGGTCCTAGAATATCATGGGAGGGCACATTAGAACGGAAATTAAAAGGTCTAGTGCCTTATTTAAGTGACCAAAAAATAGAAGGAAACTAGGCCCCCTCCCACGCTCATTTTTCCCAAAGTCACCCGATCAAAATTTATGAGATAGCCATTTGGTTCAACATGGTCGAAAATATAATAACTATGTCTTTTAGGATGACTTAATCCCTCAAAGTCTCCAGGGGGAGGGCTGAAAGTTATGAACTTTACCCAATGTTTACATATAGTATTGGTTATTGGAAAGTATACAGACGTTTTCAGGGGGGATTTTTTATGGTAGTAGGGGGGAGGGGTCGGGGGGCTATGTGGGAGGATCTTTCCATGGAGGAATTTTTCACGGGGGAAGGGACACTTCTATGAAGAGCGTGCCTGATTTTCCAGCATTATTAAAAAAAACGATCAGAAATTAAACTGAAAAAAGTTTTTGAACTGAAAGTAACGAGCAACATCAAAACTTAAAACGAACAAAAATTACTACGTATATGATTAAGTTCGCCCCCTAGTCAATACCTCACTCTTTAAGCCAAAGATATTTTACTACTTTCATTAGAGCTATTTATTCTAATTAACGGCCTTTGTGATTAAGAGGTCATTTTCAAAGAATTTGAAAAAAAAATCGATCTTTAGCGTAAAGAGCGAAGTATTGACTGGGGGTGAACCCCCGAATATACGTATAAAAAGTATATGAATATAGAAATTCGTTAAGTATGCTAATTCGTAAGTTCCGTATATTTATTACTAATAAAAACGTTCGTAAATAAAATTAAACAACTTTCGTGAAAGCCATTTAACCAAATAAAAGTAAAATTAATATGCAAATTTTGTTTTAATTATTCATATACGGTGAGCCAAAATCAAAACATGTATTAATTTAAAAACGTTCAAAAATTAAATAAAAAAACAAGTTTTTTTAACTAAAGGTAAGGAGCGACATTAAAACTTATGACAAACAGAAATTATCCGTATATGAAAGGGGCTGTCCCCTCCTCAACGCCTCACTTTTTACGCTGAAGTTCGACTCTTTCTCACAACTCTATTTTTTTAAAAAGATAAAAACTTTACCGTAAAGAGCACGGCGTTGAGAAGGAGACAGTCCCTTTCATATACGGAATAATTTCTGTACGTTTTTAGCTTCAAATGTTGCTATTTACTTTCAGTTAAGAAAACGTTTATTTTTATTTAATACATCCAGGCTCATACAGGAAGCAGGATGCACGATTTTTACAAAGTAACTTTCATAGGCCTACACTTAACTTAGAAAATCAATATTTAAAATTGATATTGCAAGAGCACAAATATTCTATGTCTAATAATATTCGAATATATTTGTTTTCCATTTTTTTACATCTTTAATACAGTTAGCTTATTACATTCATCTACCGTAAAAAATTTCTTGTAAGATGTTCACCAATGCCTTTATATATATTTTAACCCTCACATTTCAGCGCAGAAAATTCATCATTACGAAAGTAAACATATGAAAATCAGTATTTCACTCTTCAAATATCTTAAGATTGATTTTCTTAAGATAGTCATAAAATCAAAAATTAACTCATAATCTACCAAAGAAATCAAATATAGCGAAATCGTTCTGAAATAATATGAAAAACAATAAAAGAGCCTCGTCTAAATTTAAAAATCTGTGTCTTTTGTCGACAAAATTTGAAAATAGTGAAAACATTCCAATACAAGAACAGTGCAATTTAAAACTTTACGGCAAAATTTGAAAAAGAGTGAAAAGCCAAGTTGAAAAAGTGTATGTTTGTATTTCAGCTCAACAAATTTTAAACATTGCGATATCCTTACAGCAAAGATCTGACAAACTTTGAAAAAATTACGACAAAATTGAAACCGGCAAGAAAATCTCGACAAAAGTTGAAAATCCGATACAATTTTGAAACAAATTGAAAAAAAAGGAAGAAACTTCTGAATAAGTCCGAAAATTGTGTTTCCGCTCCAAAAACTTTAAAAAGTCAAAGATTTTCCATTTAAAACAATACAATTTAAAACTTTACAAAAATACTGAAAAACAGCAAAAACAATTTCCAAAGTATTGGAAATCTGTGTTTTCATTAGGCAAAAATCGAAAATCGAAAATATTTGATAAACTTGCAGCAAAATTGAGAACAAGACGTGTTTACTTGAAAATTCGAAACATTAAAAAAAAAATACTAAAAAGACCAAATTGCGAAAACTAAAACCCGTAGATCCCTGTTTACGTCCAACAGGATCGAAATCTGAGAAGTTTCGGGAAAAACTTGGTTAATTTAGACAGGGTAGACAAGTTTGACGCTTTTGCTTAGTCAAAATTATCCAAACTCTAAAGAGTTCCTGATTTGCAAATTTTAGCGCATAATTCGGTCTTTTTCAAATTTTCGTTCGAGTTGGTACGTCTTTTCTCAATTTTCTCGTATAGTTTTTAAAGATTTTGGATTCATTTTGCGTGGATTGGAGACACAGTGTCCCAAGCTTTGGCTAGGTTTTGGCGTTTTTCGATTTTTATGGTTTTTTTTTTCAATTTTTTTTTAAGTGGGATTTTTGTAGATTCCCATTTTTTTAAATGAAAACGCAATGTTCCAATTTTGCGCTACATTTTCGTTGTTTTTCAATTTGTCTGGTGAAATTTGTAGTTTTTAGAGTTTTTATATAGAAAATTTTTCACCATTTTAAGATAAGTTAAATGAAAACACAGATTTTTAATTTTTTTCAAGGTTGTTTAACGGTTTTTAAACTTTTCATTTCAAAAATATTGTAATTTTTTACAATATTCTATGCTATGAACTCAAACTCTTAAATTTGTGTCCGTGTCTTGAACATTTACGGCTGATAAATATGTCCTGGTGTCACACACATATGATGGTTCATTCGTTGGGGAAAGGAGGATTTCAGGCTAGGAAATAAAATTCAGTGTTTTGCCTAAGGAATGGAATTTCTAAGGCTTAGTCTTCTGCCTAAGGCTATTCATACAATAAAGTAAAAATTAAAAGTAATTTCCAGGATTTTTAATGAAAATCCCCTGCAAAGACTTACAGGATAAACAAGAAATTTGAATGTAGATATTTTTATTAGCATTCATAATTCCATGAGCACATTTAGAATAGATGGTAATATGGTAATATGGGTATAACTAACCACAAATAAAAGAAAACTTTCAAGATAAATTTAAAAATGAGGGTGTGAGGGGATTTTACCCGAAAGAATTCAATTCCAGATGAGAAAAGGAAATAAGTATTTTCTACTTATATCACGATTTATAAGTTTTTTTCCCACGTATGGGGCTTAATGTACAACAAAATTAAATAAATTAGAAGTCTTTGGAGGGAAATTTAAATAGAAAGCAAAAGCAAAGAAAAAAAAACATCTTTTTTGAAAGAGGAGGCCTGCTGATAAACACATTATGCTATTCTTAGAATTAAAGTTAAAAAATCCAATCTGAAGAAAAAAGATATTAGAAATAAGAGCTGAATAGATTGTAGGAAAGATGTTTCACACACTGTTGGTCATATTGCTAAGTCGTCACTATATAACCAAAAATTAGAGTTGAAAAAAATGATCTGAAGGAGGGAATCTTCACGCTAGTTGGAACATAATTTAGGGCCTCTTTATGCTTAGGGGTGGCTTCATACGCGGTGTCCGAATGAACTTGCTGTGCGATATAGTAAAAACTAAATTGTTATCTAGAGAAAATGCTGCTGCGTTTATTGAAGTGAAGGCGAATTTTAGAAACGTGTGTTCCTCAAGAGGTAGACATAAGTCGAGTGAAATTATCTTGACTTATTTATTTACTGTAAAGTAAACTTTCTCAAACACATTCTAGAGAAAATGCAATGTTATACATTTTGTTTTTTATATTGACGCCATCAGATAAAACCCTCCCATTATTACCATTTTAGATAATTCAGTCCTACAAGTTCTCATTAGGAAACTCACGAGTTTGCAAAAATACCTAAGAGTTTCACACTTTCCACCAGCTTGAGTGTATTTTGCAGGAAGACATGTACCACCTGTTCCGCTACGCTTTGCACGGCTCCACCAAGTATGACACAGTCTCCACGACACTTGGTGTAGTTCTGCCATGTTTAGTTTTACCACACTTTGAACGCATCACCTAATATATATAATTTTTTCGTTGTTGGTGACCTCTTAAATACAATATTTGAGAAACTTATCTGAATAATATGACTAAATATGTCGAAAACAAATACATATTACACTTTCTATCACTAGTTTTGCTTATACAATATTCTAAAAAGCAATATGTTTTTTCCCTTTTTTGCCTAGGTGATGATAATTTCACAATACATACACCTGACAGAAAGAAGTTTACATACCTCCATGGATGTGGCTTGAATCCCTTACACTTGATTCCACAAGACAGGCATGGCTTGCCTTCTTCAACTTCAGCTGCAAGAATTCCCTGGAAGATTAAAACCTTAAAGTTCTAGCTGGGCGTGCGGAAAGTCAGCTTTGAATATTATTATTATAGGTAATACGGGCTTAAGAATGAATCAAACAGTGTATGATGACATAAATAATCCTTCTAGAAAACTTGGTAGAACGTAGAAAGTGAGTAATAAATTAAAATAACGTTTTCCGCATAACACATAACCGTCAAAATCACTTGGCCAAACAAAAATTTCTGGTAAACTGTTGGCCGATCAAAGATAAAGCAGAGACAAAAAGCCTTTTCTGTTTGGTGCCACGAATCAGTGTAATCTTATATTCTGTAGCTGTTTTGATGATTGATGTCCTCTTTTCTGTCTGTTAATCAAAACCAATTTGAGAAAACATAACTAGTTGTCCTGATTTCCGACGCAACATAACGGTTACACCAAATTTTAAGATTATTATTATTTTCATTGAGATTCACTTGGTCCTGATCAGATAGTTAGATAATATTGCAAGATAATTAGAACAAAAAGTTCAGACCCACTCTCGGGCACCACAAACAAATATTAGTTTCAAGCTTGTTTTCTTGATGGAGCTACATAGGTCATTACAGGTCAATTCCAAGCTCATAGGAGAAGCGAAATTTGAGACCGCATTTTTGCTCATCTTAAATTTTTACGGTTTGGGTTTGATTATTCCATCAGAGGAAAAGCTATAGTGTTGCCTATAGTAAAGGCCATACGGCTCCAATGATTTACTATCTATTATTATTATTTATTTTTCTTCCCAAAGGCAGTTCATATGGAAGGGGACGTCGTATAAACTTCAAAGGGGGCTCATTCGATTTGAAATCGAGAATTCTAGACCCCTTTTTAAGGCTCAAAAGTGATTGGAAGGCAATTAACACTCTTCTACACCCACTATTTCCCAAAACACTTCCAATCAAAATTTGAGATAACCATTTTGTTCAACGTAGTTGATTTCCAGATAGAAATAATGTTTTGGGGAGGTAACTTCCCCCACAACCCTCAGGGCAAGGGTTTTAAGTTATGCATATAAGGTTTTTTATAGAAAGCTTTGTCGTGGAAACTTCAAAAAGGACTCATCGATTAGAAATTCGAAGGGCTAGTGCCCTTTTTAATAGTCAAAAGTGATTGGAGGACAACTAAACCCCTCTCACGCCCACCTTTTCCCCAAACACGTGCAATCAAAACTTTGAGGTAGCCATTTTGTTCAACGTAGTTGAAAATTCTGGAAATTAAGTATTTGAGGATGGCAACCCCCCCCCCCCACAGCCCTCAGGGTGAGGGTTGTAAGTTGTGCCCTGGGGACATATAAGATTTTTATAGAAAGCGTTGTCCTAGGAACTTCAAAAAGGGCTTGATTCGATCGGAAATTTAAATGGCTAGTCACCATTTTAACAGTCGAAAGTGATTGGAAGGCATTTCCTCAAACACATCTGTAGCGATGAAAAATTATCCTACTGACCGCGCAAATTGTAGCGATGAAAACTTTTATGTGACTATAAAGAAAGGGACTGGGCTTAATTGCGGTAATAAATATTGACCGCGTCAAGTGTAATATTATGCTCAAACGTCGTGAACTTATACCTTATAAGTTCTCCGATAGTGCCGCTTATGGCGCTAAAGATTGTGCCAACAAGGCTTGCGCTACCCTCAATTAATGAGAGAAAATAAAGTATGTAGCCATATAAATGCGACCTCTTCTCCTCGAGCTATCTTGAGATCAGATTCCCTGGGAACATACCTTGGAGATATGCGAACTAATTACTTGTTATTAGACTGGATACAGACATATAAAATGAAATAAACACAGTTAAAAAGTAATAGATTCATTGAGACTTACATATTTAGGTGAACAGCAGTGAGTCACTTAAAATGACAACAACGGTGACTGAGATACAACAATGAAAGAATTGCAAAGCTTGCACTTCAAAATAATTCTATCTCAATGGTCCTGAATCTGATTTACGCATCAATCCAAAAAGCACTTTTACCCCACTATCAAACGTAGTTTTTTGTCCTGCGCTCTAAGAACTGGCTCACAATTGGCTCAAGTGGCACAAGGATGCGAACCCTTCGTCCAATAAATTGTTTTAAATATTTCTGATGATTCAAACGTTCACACGGCTCCCATAATTTAAACTTCCTTAGAAATATTGTGTTTAGCATTTTTTTATTGCCCACTGTCTTAGTGAAATCCAAAGCTTGGATAGTGCCGTTCTTTGTCTGAGGCTAACTGCAATTTTTCTCTTTGCTGATTTAGGAATTTTCTTTCTTTTGACAGTATATTTAAACTTAATTTGAGGAAGTCGGAATTATCTTTAGAAAGAAGGAACTTTATTTTGGTATATTAAATATATCATTTTACTCACGGTACATATTACCTTTTCCATCAATTAATGACGTCCCGTCATTAGGATTTGCTTGCCTTTGGGCTTTTGAAATGTTCACAATTTATTAACTATTTATTCTACATAATTTTGATTGACATTGTATTATTTCATGTTTATATTTTGGCTAACTCAGGAGTGCTAAAAATTTTCTCTATTACTCTTCTTATTTTATTCTACCTCCCTATCTAAAATTCATCTACCGGACTAAGATTATTCATGGTTCTAGTCTAGCTACTATACCAAAGATTTTTTTTATACATCTAAAACTGATTACTTTTACATTTCCAACAAGGTTGGGGCTATTCTACCTTTACATAAGATTTTTTTTTGAATTCCCTTTTTTACAGGGCTTTTTTTTATTTTGCTGTCTATATGGTACACTACTTTCTATCTACGCTACATTAAATGAATAGCTCGACTACGCTGCACATAACTCTATCTGGACATCCAACACTAAATACAAGAACGACTTAAAGCACACAACATTGGGTTTACCATGTTCACTGGTAACCTTAGAACACTTTCACTGGGGATGTTTGCTACGCAACGTTAATGATAGTATATTGGAATTTTTTGAGTTATCAAAGTTACTAAGAAGTACCATATGTAAATTCACATCTATTTCATCACCATTCAAGTCTCTTTAATGTACTCAAACCTTCTGTTGTAAATTATTGTCCCTCACTTTTTTTGTCTTGGCGAAATTTTTAAAGCACTTACGTTATGGTTTCTTCATGGGACAGTTCAAGCACGATTGTGTTCACACGACAAACTTTCTCTAATTGTCAACTGGGAAATGATGCTTCCATCTACAGGTATGGGAATATGCTATCAGAGTTCATTTTCACCTGCTTTTTGATAGTTCATAGGGTGCCTTATCATTAAGGGGTCGAACACTGGGAGTGCGTTTATTTTCTTCTCAGCATATCATTTTTGGGATATTTTGAGGCACATAAAGAATGTATTCTCGCATAAAATTGTTCATTTATGTCTCTTATAAAATTGTTAGTTCATGGCTTGCGTCTATTAACCTTTGCGGTGATTCCTAGGTTAATCACGGGGGAATTGAATTTTGGATTTGGAACAGGTCGACATCAAACTATAGTGACTCCTTCAACATATTTTCTTTAACTTGTGGGAGGGGTATATTTTCACTGAGGGATTGGTCACTGGGGTTAATTTTGGTTTCCAGGCCCATTTTTCAGAAACTTTCTCGTCATATTTATGGGATAACAGAGATATGAACTTTCCACACAGAGGGAATAGGATGGATTCCGAGAGATGGTCGAAAGGGATTCGACGCGTAAGTCTGTGACACATAAATAGTTTTTGGGGTCATAAAGTATCATAACTATACGGTCATATGGTATATGGGTCCATAATGATTATTAAAGGCGATATTTATGTACTTATATCTTGTACTGATCGATGGGGTTCTCAAAATTTATGTTATTATATAGTTCGATAATGCATTGGATACTGAGATTCAAATATAATGTTACCTGATACGTAATATGGTTCATGGTCGAGGAAAAAACGATCAAAAGGTAACTGCAATTTTCGTAGACGTAGCTGGGATGAAAATTGGCTGGAGCCTATGGTAAGTACTCTTCGTTGGTTGAGGTATGATGAAAATAGATGCTACTAGGTTGTATCTGCACTGGACAACTCATTGTAATGATTGATATACAATATGTCAATCCACTCCCTGTAATAAAAATAACGAGGCAGAATCACACGTTCTTTAAAGTAAATACTCATAGTACAAATAAGTCACGTATCGATTGGGTACATGAATTTTACGCTACGAGACAGAGTTAAATAAATACACTAATATTAGTACACAAAAAGAAATTTTTATAATGTTAGTTGAAATATATATGCAAAGTTCCCATTGGGAAATTCAATACATAGAAGTTTCTTCTAAGTTGTTATAGCCTAACGACGATATAAAATATTAATTCTTTAACTTTAAGTGTGGTCTCTTATTATACTCTCTAATATACACTACTACATACACTTTATTTTAACTTCTTTCAATACTTAGCTATTTTACATTAGATTTAAAATAATCATTTAAACAGAGTTTATGCTACATGATTAATTTTGAGGTATAATTTTACAACATATTTCATGCCTGCATTGTTCAAGCACGTCCTCGCTGTTTAAGAAACGCATGTTGCAGCATAATAACCACACAGTTTTACGTAAACAACCTTACAATGAGGGAACAAGACATAGCAAGGACGAGTGGAAACCTATATACCCACTCGTTTTCTAATGTCTTCCCTTTTTTTGGCTTAGACGTTCCTCATGGGGTTCCAGGTTTAACTTCTGAATTTCCGCTGTTTCCCCGTGTTCTTCTCTTGGTTTTCGCCTTCTTAGTCTCAGGATTTTACCATAATTACAAGTCAATAGGGTTCTTATGGTCAGGGAAGTTGCGAATACGAAACATGCGGCCAATAGTATGTTCTACCAGAAATTGGTTGAGAACAATCTGTATCTATTATCCAGATACGTTAATCTCTGGTCTTCATTTGTAAATGTTGCACGCCCGCAACAAACTAAACGCTGCTTGAGGGCAACCTCCCCTCAGACTTCCCACAAAACGTGGTCCGTCTTTTTAGATTTGATTACACAACTTAATGCTGGGTAGGGAATGATTTCCATAGTTCATTTTGTAGGAGTTTAAGTTGAGTTCCACGGAGGAGTATAGGGACAGTCTCTCCCACTTTGGGCCTTTCTCCCTGATCAGCAATGTTTTGACATCACTCGTATTATTTTTTTTTCATTAATGTTGACTTGGTTAACTTTACTTGCACACTGTTAAATTTATTATGGTGGATCACAAGTTGATTTTCATAAGGGATTTGAAATTTGTCTTTACATTAATTAGGGATATTTCCATCTGTTATTTTTTTTACCGTTCTGCCTGATTGTGTTGTTATTTTCTCCTCTGTTTCTTGCGGTTTTTTCTTTTTCGGTTCTGTCTGCGAAATAAGATCAAACTTTTTGTATTGTTTTTTCAAAAATTCTTGCCCTTTTAATTTTGTTTCTTTCGCGTGTGGGGCTGCTGAAGTCGGTCTTGATTTTCCTATTTCTTTAACTACTATATGGTCTGATTCGCCGTCAGACTCTTCGGAACTGGTTTCCAACGAATCCGGATTAGAACTCTTAGAGGTGGCACTTTTTGAGGTATCACCTGCCCTTCCTTCGTAAATTTCTACTCCTCTGGACGTAAGAGGTTTATTCTCTAAGTCCTCGCCTTGAGTTTTCATCTCGGGGGATTTGAAAGATTCTTGCGAGCTTTGGGAGGAATCATGAGTTTTTGCGGGGTTCCTCCACTGTTTGAATGCCATGTCCTCAAGGGGATGGGGCATTTTTTTCACTAGGGTTTCCCTCCATGAAGTCCACTGTTTAGGATTGACCTTGGACACAGTTATATCATGATATTGTCCTTATTGGTCATCCTCGGGAGTTTTATTCTCGGGTAATGTTCTTTGACTCGTTTTTAGGGGAAAATCTATTAAATTCATAGCTTCTCACAGATTTATTCTAGTTGAATCTTTGGGAGGAGTTTTCTTTACAGTAATACCGGGGGTTTCTACAGCTCTTTTTAATTCCTCCTGTAAAGACAGGGGCCTTTCTATTGGTGTCTCAGGGGAAACCATATCGTCTTGAAATCTTCTGGGGGGACAAGGGGTAGAAATTCTACGGGGGAAAAATTGGGTTTTTGGAGATATTGTATAATCCAATTCTCCCGCGCTCGCCGATGAATTACTTTTTGGATCTTTTGGTGTTTTTATTTCAGGAAAAAATCCGGGTAATAGGGATATTTTCTTAGGAATAACAAGATTTTTCATTGCTAAAAATTCTTCAAAATTTTTCTCATTACTGTTATTCTCGAAATAGTCCTGCTTGAAATTAAAGGGTTTTAGCTCTGCCAATCTTGATCTAGGGGGCTTATTTTCTGCATCTGACAAATCTGTAGAGGAGGGACGTGATACCCATCTCTGGAAATTTGGCTCTTTTTATTCGGCTAACATGTGCCTTGTAAGTTCTTCCACTAACAGGGTTTTCCATTTTAAAAGTATAATCGTTATCATACTTTTTGACTTTTCTGTACGGTCCAGAATATTTGTTGGAAAGTTTTTTGCCTTCCGTTTTTGCCTCGTTCTTTAGGTAAACGCAGTCTCCTACCTTGAAATCTATGCTCCCCTAGACTTTGGGTTGGTTTCTTAGCTCTTGGTTTATCTTACATTTTCCCAAATCTTCCTTAATTGTTTTGTAATTTTTTCTCATTTTATTTATGAATTCTTGTTTGTAATCTTCTAAGTTATTATAATACTATCGAGATTCAATAATTTCTTCATATGGCATTCTAAAATCACAACCAAAAGGTAAATAAAATGTGTTATATTTAGTCGTTTCTGAATCAATAGTATTGATTACGTTAGTTAAATATGGTAAGAATTGATCCCAATCGTTCCAATTGTCTTGTATAAATACTTATTACATTCGAAAATATTGTAGGTCTATTTTCTATTTTACCATTAGCTTGGGGGTGGTACGGAGTCGTCACCATTTTCTCTATATTGAGAAAACTAATTAAATCTTTTGTTATCTTTGAGACAAAATTGCTTTCGTTGTCACTCAAAACCTCATTTGGAACACCACATTTTAAAAAATAATTTCGCTAACATCTTACTTGTGGCGAAAACACCTTGATTTTTTAATGCTTTTGCAAAAGTAAATCCGGAAAAATGGTCTATAACTGAAAGAATACAAGTATGGCCTCTGCTGGAAACAGGCAATCCTCCACTTGTTCCGTATAAGTCAAATGAGATAATATCAAAGGGGTACTTTGCTACCGGGACCCTTCCCATTGGAGAATTAGGATAAGCTGGGGGGATTTTTCTTAAGTTATACGCTTCGCATGTACTTACAAATTCTTTAAGTTTTGTTATTGCCGACGGCACGTAAAAATATTGTTTTAATTTATGAAAAGTTTTCGTTACTCCTAAGTGTCCACCTGTATCTGAATGAAAATATTCAAATGCAGGCATTATTAAGTTTTGTGGTAATACAGGTATTATTGAGGTTTGGTTTCTTTTTGTCTCAGCAGTCACGATTCTACATAGTATTTCTTCATCAAGATCATAGTAAAAATTATCTATCTCGTTTCTAAGAGTTCTGAATTTATCCGGTAACACATTGTCATTCACAATATAATTAATAAGCGCTGAACACATTTCGTCCTTTTTTCCTTTCTTTTTATATTTTCTAAAGACAAGGGACAATAGTTAATCTTATTTTCTTTTACCGTGTCCTTGACTTTGTTTTTATTACGTCTATGTTTGCTCTTAGCATTGATAGCGTTAACTTCATTTTCTTCAGCTTCCGACGGAATATTTTCTGGGTATCTGCTCAAAAAGTCGCAAGCTGCGTTTTGTTTACCTTTTAAATGTTCAAATTCGTAATCTAGGTCTTGGATTTTCATAAACCATCTAGCTAGAATTCCCGTGGGGTTTTTTAATGTGCGCAAGTACTGCAAGCTTTTATGGTCTGATCGTAGTATAAATTTTCTACCAATTAAATAGTGTCTAAATTTATCCAAATGGTGGATTATTTTATATAATAATTCTAAGTTTGTGGCGGAACAACTACTTTCGCCTTTTGATAAGGTTCTAATCGAATAGCATATAACTTTTTCTATTTGTTTTTGTTTAGGCGTTCCCTCTAGAGGATTAGGGTTTTCTACCGGGATTATTTGCGAATGAATTGCGCCAATGCCCTTTGAGCTAGCATCCGTCGTGACCACAAATTGTCCGTTTTCGAAATCAGGAAGTGATAATATTGGTTCAGAAGTGAGTGCCTTTTTGAGACGGTCTTTGGAAGTTTGAGCTTCCTGGGACCAGGTAACATTATGGGAGTTCCCTTTAGTTAATTCCGTGAGGGGTTTCGCAATTTGGGCGTAATTGCGGACGAATTTTCTAAAATAGCCAGTAAGACCTAAAATTCCCCTTAATTCTTTCATAGTTCTGGGGGGTTTGAGGTTTTCAACACATTTTGTTTTATCAGGGTCTGGGGATATCTCTCCTTGTGTTACTACTACTCCTAAAAATTTAATTTTAGGTTGAAATAAATTTACTTTCTCTGGCCGGTATTTTAAATTGCCTTGTCTGAACTTCTCGAATACCTTAGCTAATGTTGCTAAGTGTTTTTCAGTGTTTTTTCCCACGCATATGACGTCATCAACAAAATGAATGATATTCTTCAATCCTCTTAACAGGTTTAATAGGGGTCTACATAGCGCGCTTGAACTTGTTTTAAGTCCAAAAGGTACCCTTAAGTATTCATAAGAACCACATTCATATGCTGAAAATCTAGTTTTATGGAAATCTTTTTCGGCTATTTCCACTTGGTGGTAGCCTTTGTTGAGGTCCAAAGAAGTAAAAATTTTGTTTTTGCTTGAAATTGAGTCAAGAATTTCATCTATTCATGGTAAAGGAGATTTATCACTAACTATTTGTTTGTTTAGGTCTCTATAGTCCACTACAAGTCTAAGGTCACCATTCTTCTTTGGTACCAAGATCACTGGTGCAGAATACGGACTTATACTGGGATGTATAGTTTCATTTTTTCTAATTCATGGATTTTATTTTTTCAACCATTATTTGTGCTTATATGGCACACGATATGGCTGCTTCTCTACAGGATTACCAGTCGTTAAAATTGAGTGTTCATAAAATGGTATCAGTCCGATCTCATCTTCAGATGCGGAAAACACATCTTTAAAATTACATAGCAATTCGCATAGTTTGTTCTTAACTTACAAGTCCTTAATATGATTCATATTAAATATGCTTAAAAATTGTGATTTAGCTAAATGATATTTGTTATTAGAGGTTTTAATGCCACTAACTAGGTTTCTTTTAGAATTTTCCCATGTATTTAAATCATTCTCTGATAAAACTTGGATTTGAACTAGACACATCCCCTTTTTTTATTGTAATTGTATCATTTTCGTGGTTATTAGTTACCCAAATAAAACCTTCTCCTTTGTCGTAAGATATAATCTGTTCCTCACATAGCAGATTTTCAGGAATTTCAGATTGGGTTGCAAACCAAATTTCGGATTTTCTAACCACTGGTTCAATCATCTATGATATTTGAATCCTTTGCATCGTTTTGGGAGGGCCTTTTGTCTTCCTTATCGTGAATCCATAATATTTCTCTTTATTTTCACTGTTTATTAGATTCATTCTAGCGCTATGCTGCGCCATTGCGGTATTTTGCGGCGTCACTTTGGGTTTTACTATGTTTTTCCATATTTTCGCTATTTTCTTAATTTCGTTTGACCTGTACTGTCTTATATCTCCTATTTTTATTTTCGCAGATCCAATACCCTTATTATTTAAATTTACTTCATCTCTGCAATGTCTTTCAGAATAATTGAACAAATTTCTAACTATGCCGTGTCCTTTTTGCAAGACATGAGGTTCAAAATATTGCGACATTATACCATCAGAAATTTTGTTTACTGTTACGTTGTCTTCGTAACCTCTGTTACAATTTATTAAGGTAGAAATTTCTTCCCCTACCTTAGCCGTGTAGACAAGCTTTTCATTAGCTACGTCTAATACTACTCTATTCGACCTTAAAAAATTTGCACCTATAATTGCCTCATACGGAAAGTTATCGCATATTATAAAATTTGTCGGAAAGATCCTATTGTCCCTTTTTACGTTTAGGCAAATTGAACCTCTTGCATCCAATTTATGCCCTGTCACGCTAGTTAGATTGGGATTATTAGGGTTCTTCTGTCGCCTAGAAAGCAGAGGCAACATTTAAAATATGCATGAGCTTATAATAATAACTGTAGCTCCGCTGTCAACTAAAGCTTTAAAGTAAACTTTTCTACACAAAAATCATTAAATATAGGTAACTTGTTAATACTATCACTGAAAGACGGAACCACTATCAGTTTGGATCTATTAAATATTCTGGGCACCCTCTGGGTCCAATTTATATTTTTGAGGGGCCTGAAACGTTTCCCTGCTGATTCATTTCATGCGTCGAGGCCTGCAACGGATATTCAGACATATGAGGTTCTATAGGCATATTTAATTGATTTACGGCTGTCTGCCTTTGCCATGTATTATTATGGTAACTTGGATGTCCTGCGTCAGTGCCGCTTGCTGGCGCTGACTGCCAATGCCGTTGACTTGCAAAGTTTTCATTCTCCGTCGGCAAATTTTTGTGATTTCTATATTGCATTCTCGTATTTTATTGGCCTTGGCGAGTATTTGAGTTTTCAAATCGGTAATTAATTTGTCTGTTGGGGGGAGGGTTATACAAATTTGGTTGGTACGTGTTGTAGGGTACTGTTTGGCACAACCTTCCCTGGCTATAGCCTAGTGCATCACCGGCGCTAAAATTTGTTCTTCTGAACAAATGTTTGCCATAATTTTGCCTACTGCCGACAGCAATTCCTGGTATGCGGTTGGGGACATAATGGCATTCTCTCGCGATGTGGCCAGGTCTATTAAATTATAGCATCTTATTATTGTATGGTTAATTTCATCATAAGATTGCTTGGCAGGCTGAAAACGTACTGTTTTCTGCCTAGCGGGTTCTTGCGTTTTATATCTTTGTGGCACTGGGGAGTTATCCTTTGAAAAGAAATTGGGAGACGCCTGATCGCCCTTGAAGATTAGGTTTGCGTTTGAATCGCCTAGGCTATTTATTTTTGCTTTACTGTGATTTGCGACCATCGTATCAACTTCGATCAATCGCTCTACATCCTGAACTGCAAGATACAACTACTGAATATTTTTGGATATTACCATTCTATATATTTTTGGGGGTAGCCCTTGCAGAAAGGTATTTTGTATGACTTTTTCATACAGTGGTCCTGAAGCTGTTCCGTATTTTGGCTCTAATGAAATGTGTATATGATCAAGACATTCCCTTATATTTTGTGAATAGTCAGGACTCACCATTCCGTGTTTTAATTTATTTATGGAACTTGTTTCAATAAATCTATCCTTAAGTGCATTTAACAATTTGTCCACCGTACTTATTGGCAAGTTGGCGTCGTCACCTATAGTACGTTAAATCTGCTTCAGAAAGGTCAAGGCCTGGCCTTTTAATCGTAGTAGAAGTATGTCGACTAGCGTTTCTAGCTTTGTTTTTGTTAGTTCTACAAACTGGGCCACTTGGATATTAAATTCATCAATATCTGATTGACCACTGTACTCCGGGATAGACTTTGCTATTTCTATATTTTTCGCGACCAACTTTTGCGTCATTAATTTTTCTTCTAAATCCTCTGAATTCTTTTTTTTTACATTTGAATCAACTCAAAATAAATTTATTATTTCACTTAACCTATTTTGGAGGAGGCTATTATCTCCTATGAGATATTTTAAAGGGTTTCCTGTCGTAGCTTAGCGGTTATAGGCCTAATCCCTTAACTTATATGTCTGTACCTCTCCAATAATTAAATTTAAAGTACAAAGTTTTATAGCCTAATTAGTTCGCAAGTTTTCGCCCAATTTCTGACCGTGCCATTTGTAGCGATGAAAATTTTTATGTGACTATAAAGAAAGGGACTGGGCTTCATTGTGGTAATAAATATTGACCGCGTCAAGTGTAATATTATGCTCAAAATCCGTGAACTTACACCTTTTAAGTTCTCCGATAGCGCCGCTTATGGCGCTAAGTGTTGTGCCAACAAGGCTTGCGCCACCCTCAATTAATGGGAGAAAATAAATTGTGTAGCCATATAAATGTGACCTCTTTTCCTCGAGCTATCTTGAGATCAGATTCCTTGGGAACGTACTTTGGAGATAAGTAAACTAATTACCTGTTATTAGATTAGATACAGATATATAATGAAATAAACACAGATAAAAAGTAATAGATGCATTGAGACTTACATATTTAGGTGAACAGCAGTAAATCACTTAAAATGACAACAACGGTGACTGAGATACAACAATAAAAGAATTGCAAAGCTTGCACGTCGATATAATTCTATCTTAATCGTCTTGAATTTGATTTATGAATCAATCCAAAAAGCCCTTTTACCCCACTATCAAACGTAGTTTTTTGTCCTGCGCTCTAAGGACTGGCTCACAATTGGCCCAAGTGGTCCAAGGATATGAACCCTTCGTCCAATAAATTGTTTTAAATATTTCTGATGATTCAAACGTTCACACGGCTCTTATAATTTAAACTTCCTTAGAAATAGTGTGTGTAGCATCTTTTTTTATTGCCCACTGTCTTAGCGAAATCCAAAGCTTGGATAGCGCCATTCTTTGTCTGAGGCTAACTGCAATTTTTCTCTTTGCTGATTTAGGACTTTTCTTTCTTTTTTACAGTAGATTTAAACTTAATTAGAGGAAGTCGGAATTATCTTTAGAAAGAAGGAACTTTATTTTGGTATTTTAAATATATCATTTTACTCACGGTACACATCCAATCAAAATTTTGAGATAGCCATTTTGTTCAACGTAGTTTAAAGTCCTGGAAATTATATCTTTGAGCAGGACAGTCCTCCCACAGTCTTTAGGGCAAGGGTTATAAGTTAAGCCCTGGGGGCATATATGGTTCTTATAGCAGGAATGCTCGTATAAACTTCAGAGCTCACAAACTTCAGAGGGCTCATTTGATTGGAAATTGAAAGTTCTAGTTCACTTTTTAAGTGTCGAAAGATATCGGAGGGTAACCAGCCCCCTCACGCCCTGTTTTTCCAAATGCATCCGATAAAAAATTTTCAGATAGCTTTTTTTATTAAAAATAGTTCTAAGATCATATAACAAAACTCCGGTGTAGACACAGCCCACCAGGGCCTGGGGGCAGGCATTAATCTTCACTTGTCAAAGATAGGAAGGGGACCCGAAAAAGAGAAAGTCATTGTAGTAGTAGAACTAATATTAGCAGTATGTACGTAGTGCCTTTTGATTAGTTCAACATTCCCATCAACATACCTGAAAGTTCCAATATAATACTCAAAGCAGTTCACAAGGTATTCCTAGTGCGCCCTTTGGCAACTGCATACACATAGTTTTTGACTTAGTTCAACTTCCACATCAGCATTTCCCGAATTTCTCAACTTAACACCGTTAACTTTAGTAGTGGTCGCAGTAGTAGTAGCCTAGTCATTGTAGTAGTAGTAGCTGTAGTAGTAAAATTGATAGTGGTAGTAGTATTGGTAGCAGTATGCACATTTTCCCTTATGGCTGGTTGAACATACTACTTATCGGCAAAAAAAAAGAAGAAAATCAGGTTGCCACAAAAAGATGCCACAAACCATTAAAGCAGATTTATTTCTCCTTTTTTTCACATGAATATGTCGATTTTCAGAACGTTAAGTAATAAACATCTGTATTGACAATCTTTGAACTTTGTGAATTTAGATTAAAAGTTTGATCAGATGTGCTTGAGGATATTGCAGCCAAAACGGGGTGGGAGGGGGACTAGTTGCACTCCGGCCTTTTTCAACATTCCCTCAACATACTCTGAAAGTTTAAACCTAATACTCTCAGCTGTTTTTGACATATTGCACCTAAGATAGGAGAGATAGATAGATAGATAGATATTTATTGGCAAAAGAACTATCACAAACTAGACCCCGAAGCCACGCCGAAAATCGGCGGCGCGCCGCCGAAGAAAAACCGGCGCCGTGCTGCCGAGCTTGCATCAGCGCGCTGACGCCGCCGCGGATTCTATTGGCGGCGGCGTCACTAATGCGCCGCCGTTTTTTTTCTCTCTGTTTTGGCTATCGATATTGACCTCCGGGCTTCAACCGTCATCCCAGCTAATCTGTTTCTTAAAAATAAATACTGTCATCTTGGGCTCGCCATGTATATCGTTTCATAAGAAGGAGAAGAAGAAATTTTTCTTGAAACAAAAATTCTACCTTCCACTTTAAAATTCTGTTCATTTTTCTTACTGATTTTTCGGATGAAAAGAGGTAGGTAAAAGAGTATTAGGCAATTCAGGATGTTGTCATAGGCAGCGCAATCGAGATGTCTAAGTAAAGAACAGTGTTGGCACAATGTATTTTTTTTTCCATACCAGGGTAATTCGTATTGAAGGAGTTGTCTTAGAAACTTCAAAAAGGGCTCATTCGATTGGAAATTGGAATAACTAGTGCCCTTTTTAATAGTCAAAAGTGATTGGAAAGCAGCAAACACCCCTTCCACGCCCACCCTTTCCCCAAACACATCAAATCAAAATTTTAAGATAGCCATTTTGTTCAGAGTAACTGATTTCCAGAGAGAAAATATTTTTTTTGAGGAGGTTACTCCCCACAGCCCTTAGGGCAAGGGTTTTTTAGTTATGCCCTGGAGGCATATAAGAACGATGTTGGCACAATGTATTATTTATTATTATTTCCTTTAGACCAGGGAACTTCATATCGAAGAAGTTGTCGTAGAAACTTCGAAAAGGGCTCATTCAATTAGAGATTGGAGGGGCTTGTGCCCTTTTTAATAGTCAAAAATGATTGGAAGTCAACTAACACCCCTTCCACGCCCACCATTTCCCGAAACACATACAATCAAAATTTTGAGATGGCCATTTTGTTTAACGTAGTTTAAAGTTCTGGGAATTAGGTCTTAGAGGATGACCACCACCCTCACAGCCCTTAGGGTAAGGGCTGTAATTTATAGCCTGGGGGCATATACGGTGTTTATAGAAAGCGTTGTCGTAGAAACTCAAAAAGGGATCATTAGTTTGGAAATCGAAAATCTTAGTGCCCTTTTTAATAATCGAAAGTGATTGGAAGGCTTGACATTTTTATAGATCGATGTGAGTATAATGTATCATTTTTTTTGTTGTTGTTGTTGTTTAGACCAGGGCACTTCGTATCGAAGGAAATGTCGTAGAAACTTCGAAAAGGGCTCATTCGATTGAAAATAGAAAGGGCTGATGTCCTTTTTAATAGTCGAAAGTAATTGGAGGGAAACTATCCCCCTCCCACGCCCACCCTGCCATTTGCCCTTATGTTTAAAAAGTAAATGTTGCCTTAAGATTAAATCAAAATGCACTGTGTTTATGCTAATTCCCAATAAGGCATCTCAGCAGTATCCCAAGAACGACTGAGGGTATTATGTTCAAACTTTCAGGGCTTCTTCTGCTCTTAAAATTTGACCAGATCAAAATAGCGTAAGTGTATCCAAGCTATCGAGGAAAGTAAATAAATTTTTTTGCGAATTTTATCATGTTTTCCATTTCAGGTCAACTAGAGGAGGTATGAAACTAAATTAAACACTATTATTTGTGTCCAGATTTTTATAAGGGTCTATGTTGTTAAATTTTGCTGAAAATTGTTTTCCAGCATACAAATAGCAGGCCAAACTATATAGTCTTAAAAAACGACAAGATTTAAAGAATGATTTTCTTTTTCCCTGAAAAGACTATGTGAATATAAAACGAACAGAAATTAATTAAAAAAAACTGTTTCCAAAAAATAAGTTTTTTCAAAGAAAAGTAAAAAACTCCATTAAACCAAAAATGAGCAAAATTAAAGTCAAATAATCTATCCAGCGTGAAACTACCAAAAGTCAGCATTGATGAATAAATGAAGCCCAAAACAAGCAGAAAATACAATGAATAACGGAGTCAAACTCAAAAAGAGCAGAAATTAGATAAACCAGGGCGCAAAACCCCATTGCCTTCCCAAGGCCAGAATAAAATTTGCACTTCACGGACAAAAATACAAATGAATGTGCATTGTCAGTTTAATGTACATATACTGATATTTAGTAATCAAAATGTTAGCATTATTTGATTTATTAAAGTTATAAAAGTAAAAACATTTATATTTTTTCAGTAAAGTGAAAATTATGTTCTGGCCTTGGGAAGGCATAGGGGTTTTGAGCCCAGCTTATGTGAAATTCTGCTCGTTTTGAGTTTGACTCAGTTATTTATTGTTATTTTTGTTCGTTTTGGGTTTCATTTATTAATCGATGTTGATTTGCAGTAGTTTCCCGCTTGGTAGATTATCTAGAGCTAGTATAGAAATATATCTATAGAAAAGAATTACATTTTTTTTGCACAGTTAGCAGAGCACACTGAAGTTAAAGTAGCCTTAAACTTTGACTTGAAACGTTATATATTGACCACTTCTTTCAGAAAAGAATTTCGGAGGGTTATTCCGTGTCATAAGAAAAGAGGGTAAAGGTGCAGTTTAGTTCCTCCTGTAGTGTAGTGCGCAGGAGCCCTATGGTGAAGGTGCAGGTTTGTTCTCCCTTATAAAACAACTTATCTTAGCAGATACAAAGAAGAAGCCCATTTGCGGCATTCTGTGGGACCCCAAGGTCCAGTACTAGTATCAGATCCCGCGAGTGGCAGTTTATGCTCGTCAAGTTCTGTTTGTACCGGCCACATGTGCCCCAGCTAAACGGCTTTTTAGCACGACAGGACTGATAGTGACTGCAAAAAGATCAATGGCTCCAGGCAGGGTGAACAAACTGACTTTTGTTACATCAATTATAACTGAAGTGATGTAACCGCTGATTTAAAATTGTTGGTGTTTTTAAGCCATGGTATCTGATTTGTATACAGTGTTTTTTCGATGTTGTTATTTGTTGTTGTTTTTTTTTTACTTCCTTTTCGTATGTATTTGATGAACAGGAGAAGTTTGAACTTCAAACTTTGAAAGTTATGCACACATTAGCCCAAATCATTAACAAGAAGGAAATGACTAAACACGGGATTTTATAGGAACAATGCGATGTGAAACATAAACACAACATAGGTTTCCCTGGGTCTAGTGGCTAAAAATGAGAAATTCTACTTGGTCTGATGGACGGTGAACATAAACACTTTCCGCACGGCCCAAAAAATTCCTGTTTTGTCATATTGTTCTTGTATGTTTTTAGCCAACCATTTAAAAATCCTTACTAAAATCGAGGTTGAACGTGCTTGGTGAAGTGGAATTTTTATTATTATTTTTAATTAGAAAAATCGGCACGTCGTGGCGTGCCGCCGGTCTAAAATCGGCGGCGCGCCGCCAAAAAAATTGCGGCGCGCCTGGTGGCGCGCCGCTGTCGATACTGAATCACACATTCGCCGCCGTCATTTCGGTGTGGCGCGGCTTCGGGGACTATCACAAACCCTAGTGGGCCGAATTCGCATTTCTTAGTAAAAAAAATACAATAACAAACATAATACAATAACAACTCATAGTTACCACTGTAACGAAAACACAACAGGCAACAGTCATAAAATACAAAATACGAAAGACCTTTTTAAGTCTGTTAATGGGGGTTCCCTTCACCCTGCCACTGTCTACGGGTATAGGTGTTTAGCCTCCTCCCCCATTAAAAAAAATGCTCCCCTAAATAATAGTTCCTCGCGGAAAATATGGTTTTCCGCGATTTAAAATTTTGATATTTTATTTGAGTTCTGTTATTTTTTAGTTTAGGTGAGAAGTGCTAAGGAAATGGGAAAAGAGTAATTTATGTGTAAGTTTTTCTCCTCCCTCCATGCAATAATGTTCTTCTCATGGAAAATTCTCCAGAAACTCCCCCCCCCTCTCTTTAGAAAACTCTCACGCGAAAAATGTTCGTATGTTTCCCAATAAAAAACACTATCTGTAAGCAATGGACAAATTTCAAAATTTTAAAAAGCTACTTAAACTTAAACTCCTGCAATGGGGTTCTCAGATTTTTTTTGTTGCTAGGGAGAGACAGAGATACCTCAAAGGGTGCATTTTAATGCTGAAATATTTTGAATCTCATTGAGCCTTCGGATAAATACAGAACTAGCTCTAATGGAGAGAAGAGAGGAGGATGGAGGTAGAAATTGTTTTATAATCCCCAGGCAGTTCTAGTCTTTTTTTATAAGTCGAAAGTGATTGTATACCAGCCAACCGGAAGAAATATTTTTTGGGAGGAGATTTTTCATGGGGAGGTTTTTTCCAGGAGGGAGAGGTGTTTTCGGCGAGGTGGTATTTCTCGGAGGTATTTTTCAATGGAGCTGTTTTTCCCGGGGGTTGGAGGGGTGCCCTCCAATCACTTTTTACTTTTTAAAAGGGCACTAAAACTTTCAATTTCAAATCAAATAATAAAACATGACTAACACAAACCCCCACAGTCCTCGGGGCAAGGGCTGTAGGCTATTGCAAGTTACCCATTGTTAAAATTTAAGGTTTTATGGAAGGGATGGTCGTACAAATTTTGGAGAAAGCTCTTACTATTCGAAATTGACAATTCAAGTTCAATTTTGAAGAATCAAAGGTACTCAGAGGAAAATCAGTATCTCCCTCTTTACCGCTATTTTCCCCCCAAATTTATCCGATAAAAATAGTCTAAAGGTCAAATAACCATGCCTCTGGGGTTAACAATCCCACCAGTAGCTCCTGGAGGAAGGGGCTGTAAATTAAACTAGTTACTCAATGTTAACACATAAGGTTCTTATGGAAAAGAACTTTGTATGAACTTGGGGGAGGGACTCATTCGATTAGAAATCAAAAGCTCCAGTGCACTTTTTAAAAGTTAAAAGTGATCGAAGGGCTTCCGTCCCCACCCTCTTTTTTCCCTAAATACATCCGATCGATAAATTTGAGATGACCATTTTATTTAAAACAATCCAAAGGTTAAATAACTATGCCTACAGGGTTCATATCCCCTAGCCCTTGGTGCAGGGGACTAGATTTTTTTTTATCAAGAAAAGAGGGCATGTTTGAGCATTTAGGTTAAACCCTAGGGAAATGTCAATAAGAATGCCAAACACAATCAAAAAACATTTTTTCCTTAATTGGTAATGAAAAGGAAATACCAGCAATATTAAAAATGGCTAAATGGCCGTCACGTCGTTCGGAAAATGTTTTTAATTTTTTTTTTTAGGTTATTATTTTAAATTAAATTTTTTTATGCTCCTAAAAAATGTTTAAGAGCATCTTCAACCGAATCAAGAGGTATTATGTGCATCCAGTTTTACAAGACGACGTATCTGCATTGTGTCGAGAACAGCTGAGGGTATAAATCTGAGGGTTTGAAGTTTAATCTTTCAGGGGATGTTGAAAAAAGGCTGGCGTGCCACCAGTCCCCCTCCCATATCCTTTTAGCAGCAATCTCCTCAACGACATCTGATCAAAATTCGTTATCTAGATTCACAAAGGTCAAATATTTTCGACACATATGTTTACTACTTAATGTCCAAAAAGATCTGATTTATCTGAAAAAAAAGAGAAATAAATCAGTTTTATTGGATCGGGTCGTCTGTTTTTGCAATTAAATTAAAAAGAACAATTTTTTTTAACTGAAAGTAAGAAGCAACGTTAAAACTTAAAACGAACAAAAATTATTCCGCATTTGAAAGGGGCTGCTCCCTCCTCAATCCCTCACTCTTTAGGCTAAAGCTTTTTTTATTGTTTTAAAAAACAAAAGTTGTGAGACATAGTCAAACTTTAGCGTAAAGAGTGAGGGGTTGAGGAGGTGGCAGCCCCTTTCATATACGGAATAATTTCTGTTTGTTTTAAGTTTTAACGTCGCTCCTTACTTTCAGTTAAAAAAAACTTGTATTTTTTATTTAATCGTTATTGTGTTATTGAGTAATGTTATTGTGTAATGATCGTTATTGAGTTAATGCAGCTTTTATTTTGGCTCACCGTACATAAAAAATTAAAACGAAATTTAAATATTAATTTTACTTTTTTTGGGCTAAATGGCTTTCTGGAAATTTTGTTCTGACGTAACTTACTAATTAACTTACGTAGCAAACTTCTATATTGGTATATTTTTATTATGTATATTGGGGGGGTTAGCCCCCTAGTCAATACCTCACTCATTATGCTAAGTTCAAATTTTGCTCCAATTCTTTAAGAATCACTCCTTAATCACAAAGGCTGTTAATTAGAATAAATAGCTCTGAAGAAAGTACAAAAAAAACTTTAGCGTAAAGAGCGAAATAATGAGTAGGGGGCGAACCCAATCATATAAGCATTAATTTATGTTCGTTTCAAATTTGATGTTGTTCTTTACTTTCAGTTGAAAAATTTGTTTTTTTATTATTTCGTGGGAGGGGGCCTAGTTGCCCTCCTTTTTTGGTCACTTAGAAAGGACACTAGAACTTTTAATTTCTGTTTAAATGAGCCCTCTCCTGATATTTTAGGACCACTGGTTCGATAAGATCAACCCTGGGGAAAAAAAAACAAAAACAAAAGACAAATAAACACGCATTCGTGATCTTTCTTTTGGCAAAAAATACAATATTCCACATTTTTGCAGATACGAGCTTGAAACTTCTTTAGTTAAGTTCTCGGATACGCTGAATCTGATGGTGTGATTTTCATTAAATTTCTATGACTTTTAGGGGGTCTTTCCCCCTTTTTTCAAAAATAAGGTAAATTTTCTCAGGCGCGTAACTTTTGATCGGTAAGCCAAAAACTTGATGAAACTATATATTTATAATCAGCATTAAAATATTATTCTTTTGATGTATCTATTAGTATCAAAATTCCTTTTTTTAGAGTTTTGGTTACTATTGAGCCGGGTTACTCCTTACTTACAGTTTGTTACCACGAACTGTTTGAAAAAGGAAAAAGTGTTCTTTTAACGTCTTTGGCATTCGTCTGGACATTTCTCTAAGGTTTAACCTTAATACTCCATGGTTTTTTGGACATCAAACAGTTCGTGGTAACGAAATGTAAGTAAGGAGCAACCCGGCTCAATAGTAGCCGAAACTCTAAAATAGAATTTTTGATACTTATAGATACATCAAAATAATTGAATATTTATGCTGATTGCAAATATATAAGTTTCATCAAGTTTAGTGCTACTCATCAAAAACCTGAGAAAAGTTCTAATTTAAAAGTAAAAAGTTCTATTGCCTTTTTTGAGTGACCAAAACGGGGCGGGGGTATTAACCAAACGTCAATACCTTGCCCTTTACGCTAAAGTTTTTTTTAGTACTTTCAAAAGAGCTATTTATTCTAATTAAACGGCCTTAATGATTCAGGGGTCATTCTTAAAGAATTGGAACACAAATCGAACTTTAGCATAAAGAGTGATGTATCAACGAAGGGGTGAACCCCGTGATATACGTAATAATTTCTGTTCGACTTAAATTTTAATGTTGCTCTTTACTTTCAGTTGAAAAAACTTGTTCTTTTTTGTTTAGTCCAGTATCAAATACACCCTTTTTTCTTGATAAAAAAAAAACCTTATAGGTTAACAGTCAGCAACATGTATAGCTTACTGCCGTTGAACTAGGAACTGAGGGTTGTAAGCCCCAGGGGCACAGTTATTTAAACTTTAAACTATTTTAAATAAAATGGCTATCTGAAAGTTTTCATTGGATGTATTTGGAAGAAAAGGGGTGTAGGTTGGTCCGATCACTTTTGACTCTTAAAAAAGGCACTGGAACTGTTGACTTCCAACAGTAAAACAGAGCTGTTTTATGAATGATCTTGACTGGCATTTATATTAAGATTATAAAAAACACAACAATTCCAACAAGGTTGAACATGTAAAGATTATAACTTGTGTTTTATCCCATGTTAGTACCTGATAATTTTTGGAATACTTTAAAAACTAAGTTGCACGAGGCTTCAGTTACACGAGGGCTCAGTTGCACGGGGGTTCAGTTGCACGGGGGTTCAGTTGCACGGGGGTTCAGTTACACGGGATTTCAGTTAGACGAGGGTTCAGTTTCACGGGAGTTCAGTTTCACTCGGGTTCAGTTGCACAAAAGTTCAGTTGCATGAGGGTTCAGTAAAAAGGGGTTT
Organism: Artemia sp. Qi Xiang Cuo; assembly: GCF_049724085.1. Lineage (NCBI taxonomy): Eukaryota > Metazoa > Arthropoda > Branchiopoda > Anostraca > Artemiidae > Artemia > Artemia sp. Qi Xiang Cuo. The sequence goes on along the minus strand of NC_142794.1, from coordinate 105,373,390 downwards.
AGTTGCGCGAGGGTTCAGTTACACGAGGATTCAGTTGCAAGGGGGGTTCAGTTGCAAGGGTATTCAGTTGCACGGGAGTTCAGTTACACGAGCGCTCAGTTGCATGGTAGTTCGTTTGCACGGGGTTTCAGTTGCACGGTGGTTCAGTTGCACGGGAGTTCAGTTTCAAGACGGTTCAGTTTCCCGAGAGTTCTGTTAAACGGGGTTGAGTTGCACGGAGGTTCAGTTTCACGAGGGTTCAGTAAAGAGGGGTTTAGTTGTGTGAGGGTTCAGTTACGCGAGGTATCAGGTGCACGGGGGTTCAGTTGTAAGGGGGTTCAGTTATATGGGGGTTCAGTTGCAAGGGGATTCAGTTGCATGGGGTTTCAGTTGCACGGGAGTTCATCTGAAGGGATTCAGTTGCTTGGGGTTCAGTTACACGCTCTCTCTTTTTTGTATTTATAACTTTGAATTGATCTAAAGCTATTTGTGCTATTAGGGATGAATACGGATAAATTCTTTCATTAGACAGTGTGGTCTTCGAAATTAACTATTCTATGTAACATCTTGTAAGTTTGTAACACAAATAAATGTCTGTCAATAACTTTTTTTTTTTTGTGAAAAAAAATCATCCTGCGTTACTCACTTTAAAATCTTTAGAAAAGATACTAGGACTTTCAATTAGCAATCGAAAGAGCCTTCTCGTAAGTTTTTAAGACCACTCTTTCTTACAAGTAGCCTGAGAATTAAATAAATACATAGATGTCATGCCATTACCATGTGCTGGCTAGGATTAAGTAAATATACTTACGTCAAATGTCTTTTAATGGATGCCTTTATTTTGTTAGAATCTTTATATTTGGAATAAGTAGAAAACGGATTTCTTTCGTGCACATGGTTCCCAACTTTTGATTTTTGGTTTATTTGCTAATGTCCAACCTATTGTTTACTTTCGGTTTAATATCAGGGACTGTTTAATATTTTAGCTCTTCCGTATTGTGCTACTAGCCTCATGAAGATTCTTCTTCAAGTGACCGGTTTTTTTTTTAATCAAAATTTTTGAATTTTCAGTCACTATGACTACGGCTTCGTTCTTTACTAGGTTGTGTCTTAAGCTGCAACCATGTTGTATATATCAAACAGTAGAAAAAACCTTCAGCCTCGGATCTCACCTTGTCTCTCCCTTTGAACTAATTCTATATCAAACAGTTCGTGGTAATGAACTGTAAGTAAGGAGCGACTTGGCTCAATAGTAACCCGAATTCTAAAAACCGGAAATTTTGAAAATCACACCGTCAGATTGAGCGTATTAGAAAACCACACTGTAGAATTTTCAAGCTCCTATATGCAAAAATGTAGAATTTTACATTTTTGCCAGAAAAAACATAATGCTCTTAGAAATTCGGAAGAGGGTACATTTGAACAAAAACTAGAAATTTCTAGTTCCCTCTGTAAGTGATCAAAAAGATTGAAGGGCAACTAGACCCCTTCAGGAGGCTAGTTGCTTGAAAAAAAAGGCCGCGGTAGGAGGTCCATCCCATGCACATCCCCCCCAAAGTCGTCCGATCAAAATTTTGAGACATTCATTTGGTTCAGTATAGTTTGAAGATCTAATAATTATGTCTTTTGAAGTTACGTGCCCCCCCAGAGCCCGTGGGGAGAGGCTTGTAAGTTATGGAATTTACCCATCGTTCACGTATAGTATTTGCTATAGGGAAGTATAAGGACATTTTTAGGGAAGAGATATGTGCTTGGGGTGGGTCAATGGAAAGAACTTCCATGTGGAAGTAAATTTTCAGGGTTAAGGTTTCCAGGGTTAAATTAAAAGTGGGGGAATCTGACAGAATACTTTTACGAGATCCTTTTTATTTATCTTACTCTCTCTTTGCCAACTGAATGTTGCATGTGCAGATTCTTCCGGGGGAATTGCCTGGGGGCTATTTCCAGCCTGTTTGGACTTCTGGGAAAATATCTCCACGGAAGGGGGATCGCTGGAGCGATCGGAAAACCAATTAGAAATTAAACTTTTTTGAAATGAAAGAATGCTAAGGAGAATTTTTCAGACTGAATCATTCGCATAAAATTCACGGGGGAGGGGTGGTGTATTTTCGTGGGAGGAATTTTCCATAAAGGATTTCCGGTGAGAGGGGGAATTGCTAATTGATGGTGAGCCTGGTTCACTGGCATTATTTGAAAAACGATCAGGTATTAAATAAAAAATAACAAGTTTTTCCAACTGAAAGTAAGAAGTAACATTAAAACCCAAAATGAACAGAAATTATTCCGTATGTGAACGGATTACCTCTCTCCTAAATACCTTGCTCTTTACGCCAAAGTTTAACTTTCTGTTCTATTTCTTTAAGAGTGACTCCTGAAACGCGAGGGCCTTTCCATTAGAATAGGAATTTTTTTAATGGAAACAAATTTAGCATAAAGAGCAAAGTGTTGAGGAGAGGGGTAACTCCTTCATATACGGAATAATTCCTGTTCGTTTTGAGTCCTAATGATGTTCCTTACTTAGAGTTTCAAAAACATTTTTTTTTAATTTAATTTATCTGAAGGCTCAATGAGAGCTGGATGTTTTGGCATTAAAATTGTACCCTTTGAGGTACCTGCCTCATTGTATATGTTAAAATATGTTTTCAAGTGTTTTAATCTGTCCACTGTTTACGGATAGTTTTTGTTTTTGGAAAACATACCGAAATATTTCGAGTGCTCTGCAGGGGGAGGGGGGGGTAAAATGGAGGAATTTTCAGTGGGGAGAAAATCTTTGGGAATAATTTGCTTGCAGCGGGGATCAAATTGTCTGGAAAGATTTTTTCGTGGGAAAATGTGGTTAATGTTCACAAGGGTGCTGCAAGGTGACACCTCAGTTCCCCACAAAAATGTTTCTGGCGTTTATTTTAATCCTTTATTGACTTAAAGTGATTTGCTTAACGACGCAGTGGTCAATTGTCAAGGAGAGGTGTTAGATTGTTGTGTAGGGAGGGGAGAGGGGGAGTAAGATACCAAAAGGATTGCGTTTCAGTGGCCTAATTCTCTGAGCCTCAGATGAACACTAAATGAGCTTTTGTGGCTTTTTATCTTATTTTTCTTAGTTCCCAGGTATATTTTAAGTTTATTCATATATTGTTGTTCCTGAGGGGGGAATGGTAGTGTCCTAGTAGTGGTCACTTATAAAGCCACTTAAACTTTAAATTTTGTTTCAATGACCCCTCTCCTGATCTTCTAGGCCCTTGGTTTGTACAATTACCCCTAAAAAAGACTTAGGCTATTTAAACTTACTCCTTTTGTCCACCCCTGCTTAACAATGTACCACCCATCTTTAATAATAGATCTGTGTGTTATGAAGCAAATCACTTCAGTTAAAATATTAATGTTAATTTTTAGGTATTAATTTATTAATTTGGGATAATTGTAACCTACATTGTGACTCAGCCGACGTAGAAATAAAGCATTAAATTAAATGCCAGAAACACTTTTGTGCAATAAGAAGGGAGCTTGCCATGCACCAACCTTGTGAACATTAACCCAATTTTTCGCGAGAAAATCTTGCCAGACAATTTGATCCCTGCTGAAAATTCTCTTGGACAATTCCGCCGTAACGTTCTCTCCTTACGTAAATCTGGGCATCCAAAGAGGAAGAAAGACAAATAAAAAGAATTATATAAAAAAAATTCAGGGTAAATCTTCCCAAACATTTCCTCCCCACTAAAAATTTCCTAGACAATCCCGCTGCAGTAAACTCTCCCGCAAAAAGTGTCCGTATGATTCCCAATAACATGAACATAACATGATGCAAACAATGAACAAATTATAATATTTAAAAAGGCACTTAAGCGTTTAGAATGGGGTTCTCTTATAGTTTTGTACATAGGAAGGGGAGATACACCTCAAACTGTGCATTCTAATACCAAAACATCCCAGCTTTCATTGAACCTTGAGATAAATACACAATTAGTTATAAGAGAGAGACGAAGGGAGGTTGGAGTTTGAAATTTATGTATAATCCCCAAGGCCATAGCCAGGATTTTTTCTTTAGGGAGGGGGGTATTTATTTGGGAGAGGGGTAAAATAAAACTTTACATAAACGCATCAAAATATGAAGCTGATATTTAATTCCTCTTGATTTATGAGAATATTTCTGGTCTACGCTGTTATTATTAAAGTAAAAAGTAATATTAAACCCCAAAATGAGAAGAATTTAATCATTATTATAGGGGGACTTCCCCTCATTCCCTTCTCTACCTCATGGTCGTAGAAACCTCAGAGGATGCTCACTACATCAGAAATTGAGAGTTCTTGTTTAGATTTTATGAGTCGAAAGTTTTTGGAAACCAACCAGCCGCAGGGAGTATTTCAAAGTGAGGCGGTGGGTGGGAACGATTAGCCCCCTAATAGAACACGAGGAAAAGTACAATTTTGACTGATTCCCCTGTTTTCTGGAAAGAGTAGCTTTGTTTTGTATTGCTTCGTTGACGGCTATAGAGGAACTATAAAGAGACATCTAATAGTAAACGAAGAAAAGTATGGTGTCTTGTCTCACTCACTTACTCGGTGTTTTGTTTAGTTCAATAGAAGTTGCAATAGCAGTAGCACTAGAAATACTATTAGTAACATTAATAATAATTGTAGCAGTAAAATTAGTACCTTGAACATGTAAATATTGTTTTTTGCTTAGTTCAACACCCCCAAAATATTTCTTGTAAGTTTCAACTTAATGCTCCAAGCCGTTCCTAAGATATTGCTGACACGCCTTTTTGACATCCTATATGCACATAGTGTGATTCTATTTAGTTCAACTTCCAGCACAATACTCAATATTTACCAGCTCAATATTTAGTTCAACTTCCAGCAATTTGTAAGTTCATACTTTGAGCCTTAGTAGTGGTAGTAGTAGTCCTATCAGCATTCGGAGGAGTAGTATAGGTTGAAGTAGTAGTTGAAGCTTTAGCATTAGTCGTAACAAAAGTAGTAGTATTAGTAGCAATTATAGCTTGCACATATTGCCGTTTAGTCAGTTTGACACCCTCCTCATTGAAATTTGGTGTGTACATATTGGCTTTTGATTTAGTTCAACTTCCTTTTTAGTATTCCTTTGAATTTTTACCTTAAAACCTATAGCTTTAGTCCTAATCACAGTAGAAATAGTAGTTAGTAGAAGCAGTAGTAGTAGTAGCAGTAGTAGTCTTAGTAGAAACATTAGTAGCAGTAGCAGCGGAGGTAGCCTGCACATATTGGCCTTTTGGTCAGTTGATCGTTCCTCTCATCATTCCCTGAAAGTTCCAATTTAGTACCCCAGGCACGGCATGTCCAAACCAAGGCACGGCCCTCGATCGCATTTGGTGTGGCCCTCGTATATAAAGTTTACTGCTACTACCTCTACTGCTGCTACTACTACTGCTACTGCTATTGCTAGTGCTACTGCTACTGCCAAGACCAAGGTTATTAAGAAGAAATTTTCAGGAAATGTTGAGGGGGTAGTTGAATTAAATTGAAACATGCTCTATTTGTACAGGCTGTCGAAAGGCTGTATCAACAATATCTCAGCAACAGATTACAGTATTAAGTTGAAATTTTCACGGCATGTCAAGGAGGATTTCGAACCGATAAAAAGGCAAAATGTACATTCTACTACAACTATTACTGCTACTGCTACCAGTACTTCTATTTCTAAGGCTAACGGTATTAAGCTGAAACTCACAGGGCATATTTAGGGATGATGAAAAGGGGATGTAAAATTAATTCAAAATGTAACATGTGTATACAGATTGTCAAACGATATATTTTCAATATTCCAGTAACAGCTAGGGGTACTACGCCCGAAACCTTTGAGCACGTTTTTGAAAATATTGAACTACATCAAAAGACACTATCCAATCGTAATAGTGTCATCGGTGATAAGGGCATATTTGGAATATCTTTGGAGCGAAAAAGATATCAAGTTGAGCCTTTAAGGGCATTTTGAGGGGGATGTTTAGTGTAATGTAGATGCTAGGAGGCCATATCAACAATATAGTTGATTTGGCTAAGGGCATTAAGGTGAAACTATCAAAGGATACTGGGATGTAAGTTCAACAGAATCAAAATACACCATCCGGAGTCAGGTTATTTAAACGCAATATCAGTAATATCTAACATCTCAGGAGTGGCTGGAGGTATTAAGTTAAGCCTTTCAGGGCTACTGGAACTATTACTAATACTACTACTGCTACTACTACTACTACTACAACTATAGCTATTACTTATGTTACTACTATTACAGCTTCGACTATTTAAGACTGTGACTGCTTTTGTTTCCAACTACTTGCGACTGAGAAACCCTGCGACTGTAACTTCAACTACTTGTGACTGCGACTGTGATTACTTGTAACTTCAGTTTTGACTAAATGTAAATTTAACTATAATAGCTACTTGCGTCTGTGACTACGAATATTTAACACATAAACTTTGACTACTTGGGTCTGTGACTACTTGTAACTGTAACTTTAACTGCTTGTTACTGCTACTTTTGCTGCTGCTACTACTATAACTACTACTACTATTACTACTAGTACTGCTACTTCTACAACTACAACTGTTTATACTACCTCTACTACTTCTGCTACTGCTACTAGTACTACTACTACTACAACTATTTATACTACTTCTACTACTACTACTGCTAGTACTACTTCTACTATTGCTACTACTAGGGCTATAACTACTGCCACTACTACTACTACTAATACGAAATCAATAAGAATTCCAAATAGGGATAGGTCCTTTTATTAGACAGTGAAACTAAAATATAAACCAAAGAATCTAAATATTTTGATGACACAGTCGGTCATCATCATCAGTAGAGTTACTAACATATCAAAATTAAAACAAGCTGCTTTTATACTAAAAAAAATAATAGCTTCCGGGTCAAAGCAAGTTACCGGTCCATTGACTTAAAAAGTTCACTAACTGTTCTTGAATTTTTTAAGGGTCGGTCGAAAACAGGATCAGCCGCTTTGTGGCATGTTTGAAACAGGTTTTATGCGGCCATGCCACATAGAAACAAAAATTAATTCTTGTCGAAAAGGGGCATGTTTAAGAGCTGACGTCACAAGACTGGTTTTGTTTCTTAAGCTAATACGAAGGTGATGACATGCCAATTCTAAACCAACCACGACTCTATCGAAATGTGGCACGTATAGGCATCATGTCAAAAAACTGGTTTTTGTTCTATAAGCTAATATGAAACCAATGGCAAAAGTTCATCTGCATTAAATAATTAAGGGTTTGCTGGAATTCAGTGGTAGAGTAAGTAATTTGAAATAAAGATGGCAGTGAGAGATAAACCCCTTTTTAAAAAATGGATGTCTTTTTAACTTAGGATTTATAAATACATACTTCTAAGTTGTAGAATGTACAAAAATGAAATTAGACATTTTACTTTCAAATATATTTTTTTCCTGTATGTATAAATTATATTTTTATGATGGAGATTGTATAAAACATTCAGTTAAAAATTTTTGATGGTTTTCGTTCAAATAAGAAATTTTGTTTATCACTGGTTTCATATCAAGTGGGACTCTTGTTAAAACGGATTTAAATGGCCATGTTCACTGGAAAAGGGTGATTCTAACCCTCTAACTAGCTCCCTCTGGAGCTATTGTTTTATCCTTATATCCTTTCACTCTATACCTTCAACTCTGTTTCTACTTAGCCTTTAGTGTCATTCCTATCTAGTATTCATTCATATAGAAAAAAAATACAAGAAACGTTGAATCGATAAATACTTTATTTAAAATAAGAGATTATTTTATAAAATACATGGTTGTGTCTTCTTCTACTGTCAAATCCATAGACACTTTGAGTGTCTGTTTTGTCGTTGTCGGGTAAACTTCGAAAGGTTAAATTTTCGTTGTTTTTTTTTCTTCTTTCTTTGTTGTTTAGCACTGAGGACAGCTTGAGGGAGGTCCGTGTAGAAATATTTGATTGTTTATTAGTCATCATGGTTTGCCACTGGCTGACAAAATCCTTGTTTTCTCACCTGTTTTGATTTTATTTTTCATTTTATTATTTTCTGATTAGAGAGCCTAAGTGTTGAAGTTTTAACTCCTATTTTCTATCTAAAATCTTGAATTTTGTACTTTTTCCTTGAAGAGATACGGTTTTATATGTTTCGTTCACCATGCCCAATTGTAGCAAACCAAACCTAGAAGATTAGAAGAGGGCTTATTTGATCGTGATCACAAATATTACTGACCATTGAGAATAACCAAAAATTGGAGGGTCGCTAGCAATTGTTCCACGCCTCTTTTTACCCACTTAATGACATATCAAAATTTGGCATTATTAATTTGATTTAAACAGTAGAAAGGTCCAATAATTTATCTTTGGGGAGGAAATGATCCCTTATAGTCCAAGAAGAAGGAACTACAAGTTACGCAGTTTGCCCACCGTTCACATATAGTATTTCTCATTGCAGAATAGGAAAAAAATTATAATGGGAAGTGTTATTTTTTGGTGGGAAGGGGGTCCTTGAGTGGTATAAAGCCCTTCCGGGGGAATAATTTTTCATGGTAAGATTCAGGGAAATTTCTGTGGCAAATTTTACACAGAAAGCAGGAATGGATTTCTTGTCAAAATTAGAAAAACAATCAGAAATTCCATTTACAAAACCAAGTTTTAAGCTTAAGAGAAACAAGAGCCATTTTAAATATGAGTGGAGCGGCTCCTTTCTCAACCCTTGCTCTTTAAGCTAGTCAGTTTTTGTTATCGTTCTATGACTCGTTCTTTTAGGATTGAGTAATAGAACACAAGGGCTGTTGAATTTGAAGTATTTTTAAATAACTTGCTTTTCAAACAGTTCGTGGTAACGAACTGTAAGTAAGGAGCGACCCGGCTCAATGGTAACCGAAACTCTAAAAAACGGAATTTGGTACCAAGATACATCAAAAGAATCAGATTTTAATTCTGATTTCAAATATATAAGTTTCATCAAGTTTAATATTACTCATCAAAAGTTACGCGCCTGAGAAAATTTGGCTGGTTTTAGAAAAAAGGGGATCCTAAAAGTAATTGAACCTTAATGAAATTAAATAAAAAAAACTAGTTTTTTAAAATGAAAGTAAGGAGCGACATTAAAACTTAAAACGAACAGAAATTATTCCGTATATGAAAGGGGCTGTCCCCTCCTCAACACCTCGCTCTTTACGCTAAAGTTTTTTATTGTTTTAAAAAATAGAGTTGTGAGAAAGTCAAACTTTTTATTGTTTTAAAAAATAAAGTTGTGAGACAGAGTCAATCTTTAGCGTAAAGAGAGAGGCGTGGAGGAGAGGACAGCCCCTATCATATACATAATAATTTTTTTTCGTTTTAAGTTTTAATGTCGCTCATTACTTTCAGTTTAAATAAATTGTTTTTTGTATTTAATTTCTGATCGTTTCTTAGTTAATGCAGCTTTTATTTGCATAAAAATTTTACTTTTCTTTTGCTAAATGGATGTCTTTACAAATTAACTTACGTAACTAGCTTCTATATTCGTATATTTTTCTTCTGGCACAAAATACAAAGTTGCAGATTTTTGCAGATACGAGCTTGAAACCTATGTAATAGGGTTTTCTGATACGCTGAATCTGACGGTGTGATTTTCATTGAAATTCTTTCACTTGTAGGGGATGTTTCCCCCCTCTTTAAAAAATCGAGTAAATTTTCTCAGGCTCGTAGCCTTTGATGAGTAATACTAAACTTAATAAAATTTATATATTTAGGATCAGCATTATAAACACATTCTTTTGATACATTTATTGACATCAAAATTTCGTTTTTAAAAGTTTCGATTACTATTGAGCCGTATCGCTTGTTTTTTTATTGTTTTTTTTATTACGTATATGTTATTACTTATATGAAGGGGTTCTCCCCTTAGTAAATACCACGCTCTTTACGTTAAAATTTAAAAAAATTTTGATTCACAAACGCCTGAATCACAAAGGCCGTTTAATTAGAATAGATAGCTCTTTTGAAAGCACTAAAAAAAACTGTAGCGTAAACAGCGAGGTATTGACTTGGGGGAGAACCCCCTCACATACACTATAATTTCTGTTCGTTTTAATTTCTAATATTCCTTCTTACATTTCAGTTGAAAAAACTTGTTTTTTTTTATTTAACTTCTGATCGTTTCTTAAATAATGCTTGGAAATCCGGTGCCCCCTTCATAGAAATGTTCCTTACCCCAAATAAACATCCTCCACGAAAATGTTCTCCAGAGTAGTCCTCTCCTCTAGCCCCCCCCCCCGCCCAAAAAAAACCATCCTGAAAAAGGTTTTATACTTACCAAAAAACAATAAATAATGCTGGCAAGTCCTGCGCCCCCTTCATGGCAATTTCTCTTCCCCCATGAAAACTTCCTTCATGGAAAGATCCTTCCATATAGCCCCCGACCCTTTCCTTCCCCCACCTACCAGAAAAAATCTCCTCTGAAAAAGTCTGTATACTTCCCAATAACCAATACTATATGTTAACATTGAGTAAAGTTCATAACTTTCAGCCCTCCCCCTGGGGACTTTGGGGAATCAAGTCATCCTAAAAGACATTTTTATGATATTTTCGACCATGCTGTACAAAATGGCTATCTCAAAATTTTGATCGGGTGACTTTGGGAAAAAAAATGAGCGTGGGAGGGGGCCTAGTTGCCCTCCATTTTTTTGGTCAGTTAAAAAAAGCCCCAAAACTTTTGATGTCCGTTCCAATGAGGCCTCCCACGATATTCTATGACCTCTGGGTTGATACGATCAACCCTGGGAAAAAAAAACAAATAAAGACTCACCCGTGATCTTTCTTCTGGCAAAAAATCGAAAATTCCCCATTTTTGTAGATAGGAACTTGAAACCTCTACAGTAGGGTTCTCTGATACGCTGAATATGATGGTGTGATTTTCATTAAGGTTCTATAACTTTTAGAGGGTCTTTCCCCCTTTTTTTGAAAATCAGCCAAATTTTCTCAGGCGCGTAACTTTTGATTGGTAGCATTAAACTTGATGAAAGTTATATATTTGAAATCAGCATTGAAACTTGATTCTTTTGATATATCTATTGGTATCAAAAACCCGTTTTCTAGAGTTTCGGTTACCATTGAGAGGGGTCGCTCCTTACTTACAGTTCGTTACCACGAACTGTTTGATTCCCAACATCATATTTAGCGTATCAGAAAACCCTACTGTAGAGGTTTCAAGCTCCTATCTACAAAAATGTGGAATCTTGCATTTTTTGCCAGAAGAAAGATCACGGGTGCGTGTTTATTTTTTTTTGTCCCCAGGGTAATCGTATTGACCCTGTGGTCCTAGAATATCGTTAGAGAGCTCATTGGAATGTAAATTAAAAGTTCTAGTCCCCTTTTTAAGTGACCAAAAAAAATGGGAGGGGAGCTAGGCCCCCTCCCACGCTCATTTTTTTTCTCAAAGTCACCCAATTAAAATTTTGAGACAGCCAGTGTGTCCAGCATAGTCAAAATTCTAATATGTATGTCTTGTACGATGACTTAATACACCACAGTTCCCAGGGGAAGGGCTGCAAGTTATGAACTTTGCCCATTGCTTACATATTGGATTGGGTATTGGGAAGTATACATACATTTTCAGGAATAATTTTTTCTGGTGGGGGGGGGGGGTGGAGGAGGGGCTATCTATTCTAATTAAACGGCCGTTGTGATTCAGGGGTTTGTGAATTAAAAATTTTTTAAATTTTAACGTAAAGAGCGTGGTATTGACTAAGGGGAGAACAGCATCATATACGTAATAAAAAAAAAACAAGCGATACGGCTCAATAGTAATTGAAACTTTTAAAACCGGAATTTTGATGTAAATAAATGCATTAAAAGAATGGGATTATAATGTTGATTCTAAATATATTAATTTTGTTAAGTTTAGTATTACTCATCAAAGGCTACGATACTTATAAAATTTACGTGATTTTGCAAAGAGGGGGGACACATCACCTCAAAGGGAAAAAAAATTAGTGAAAATCACACCGTCAGATTCAGCGTATCAGAAAACCCTATAACATAGGTTTCAAGATCATATATGCAAAAATCTGCAACTGTGTATTTTTTACCAGAAGAAAAATATACGAATATAGAAGTTCGTTACGTAAATTAATTTGTAAATTACGTCAGAACCAAATTTAGAGAGCCATTTAGCAAAAGAAAAGTAAATTTTTTATGCAAATTTTGCTTACTTATTCAATGCCGGCGAGCCAAAATAAAAGCTGCATTATCTAAAAAACGATCAGAAATTAAATAAAAAAACAAGTTTTTTAAACTGAAAGTAAGGAGCGACATTAAAACTTAAAACGCCCAGAAAGTAGTCCGTATATGAAAGGGGCTGTGCCCTCCTCAACGCCTCGCTCTTTACGCTAAAGTTTTTATTGTTTAAAAAAAAGAGTTGTGAGAAAGTCAAACTTTAGCGTGAAGAGCGAGGCGTTGAGGAGGGCACAGCCCCTATCATATACGGAAGAATTTCTGTTTGTTTTAAGTTTTAATGTCGCTCCTTACTTTCAGTTTAAAAAACTTGTTTTTTTTATTTAATTAGAGTAAAGAGCGAGGATTGAGAATGCGACTGTAACGGAAAAACTTCTGATCATTTTAAGTTTAAACCTTGCTCTTTACTTTCAGCTGAAAAAAGTTGTCTTTTCATTTGTTGAAAAGACATTTGTTTCATTTGTTGACGAACATAAATTATTCCGTATATGAAAGGGGCTGTGCCCTCTTCAACGCCTCGCTCTTTAAGCTAAAGTTTTTATATTTTAAAAAAAATAGTTTTGAGAACGTCAAACCTTAGCGTAAAGAGCGAGGCGTTGAGGAGGGCACAACCCCGTGCAGATACGGAATTATTTCTGTTCGTTTTAAGGTTTAACATCGTTCCTTACTTTCAGTTAAAAAAACTTATTTTTTTTTATTTAATTTTTGAACGTTTTTGAATTAATGTAGGTTTTGATTTTGGCTCACCGTATATGAATATAAAAAAAAATTTGCATATTAATTTTACTTTGTTTTTATTAAATGGCTTTTTCAAAAATTGTTTGATTTTATTTACGAACTTTTTGATTATTAATAAATATATGTAACTTACGAATTAACTTACGTAACGAACTTCTGTATTCATTGATTTTTAATACGTATATTAGGGGGTTTGCCCCCTGGTCAATACCTTGCTCTTAAAGCTAAAGTTCAAATTTTGTTCAAATTCTTTAAAAATGACTCCTTAATCTCAAAGGCCGTTAATTAGAAGAAAAAGCTCTTATGAAAGTACTAAAATTCTTTGCCTTGAAGAGCGAGGTATTGACTAGGGGAAAAACTTGTTTTTTTTTTTAATATAATTTCTGATCTTTTTCTTTAATAATGCTTGGAAATGCGGCGCCCCCCATATAGCAATGTCCCTTCCCCAATGAAAACTTACTGCATGGATATATCCTCCCATATACCCCCCGCCCCCCCCCCCTTCCCACCTACCATAAAAAATCCCCCTGAAAACGTCTGTATACTTACCAATAACCAATACTATATGTTAACATTTGGTAAATTTCAAAACTTTCAGCCCTCTCCCCAGGGATTCCTGGGGATTAAGTCATCCTAAACGACATAGTTATCATATTTGTGACCATGCTGAACAAAATGGCTATCTCAAAATTTTGATCAGGTGACTTTGGGAAAAAATGAGCCTGGGAGGGGGCCTAGTTGCCCTCCATTTTTTTTTCACTTAAGAGGTTGCTAGAACTTTTAATTTCTGTTCCAATGAGCCCTCCCATGACATTCTAGGACCAATGGGTCGATACAATTACCCCTGGGAAAAAAAAATAAACACGCACCCGTGATCTTTCTTCTGGCAAAAAATGCAAAATTCCACATTTTTGTAGATAGGTGCTTGAAACCTCTACAGTAGGGTTTCTGATACGCTGAATATGATGTTGTGATTTTTATTAAGCTTCTATAGCTTTTAGGGGGTCTTTTTCCCTTTTTTCAAAAATCAGCCAAATTTTCTCAGACGCTTAACTTTTGATGGGTAAAACTAAACTTGATGAAACTTATATACTTGAAATCAGAATTAAAATTTGATTCTTTTGATGTATCTATTGGTATCAAAAATCCGTTTTTTAGAGTTTCGGTTATAATTGAGCCGGGTTGCTCCTTACTTACAGTTCGTTACCACGAACTGTTTGATATATTTTTTGGGTTAAGAGAATAAGATATTTGCGTCTCACATGCCATCTTCTATTCAAAGTACAAACTCTATAACTCGTAATTAGCAGACCCATATATACGATCGATTTGTCTGTGTATCCTAGGCAAAAGCCAAAACAAGAGACATTCAAGTTTTGTGATAAAAACCAGTTTTTTGACATGATGCCTAAACATTCCACATTTCGATAGAGTCCTTTTTGGTTTAGAATTGCCATGTAATCACCTTCGTATTAGCTTAAGAAACAAAACAAGTCTTCTGACGTCAGCTCACAAACATGCCCCTTTTCCACAAGAATTCATTTTTGTTTCTATGTGGCATGGCCGCATAAAACCTGTTTCAAACATGCCACAAAGCGGCTGATCCTGTTTTCGACCGACCCGTTTTTTAATAATGCGTTGAGTAAAGGTGGTAGTTTTCTTCGAAATTGCAGGTCAAAGCAGGTTACCGGTCCAATGATTTAGAAAGTTCACTAACTGTTCTTGAATCTTGTAATACTGCGTTGAATATTCTTCTAATTAAAAATGAAATAATGTTGAATTAACAGGTGCTAAATTTATCATTTTATTCTTCTAATAGCAAATGAAATGTTGTTGATTCTGAAGTTGGTTAGGCATCCCCATATATACTACGTTACTTTTTTTCTCCATGACTACACTGCCTTTTCTATGACGAAATCAATAAGAATTCCATTGATTTCGTCATAGAAAAGGCAGTACGGTCATGGAGAAAAATAGTAACGTCCTACTACTGCTACTACTACTACTACTTTACTACTATACTACTACTGCCACTACTACTACAGGTAATCAAAATGCCTAAAAATACAGGTTGCCCAAATCCTGGAATTATCTTGAACTTTCAGGGAAAGCTGAGGGGCATGAAAACTAAATCCAAATAAACTATATATCCAGATTGTCGAAAGGGTTCCTGTGTAATCTTCCAGGGAAAACTCAGGGTATTACGTCGGATTTTTAAAGTAGGTTTTTCTTGGGATGTTAAACTAAATTAAAAGACACTGTCTGCTTCCAGTTTTGCCAAAAGGGTGCATTTGTGGTATCTCACGAACGGCTAATTGTATTAAGAAAAATTATGAGGGCACGTTATAAAAGGCAAACAACGGGTGTATCTGTAATATCTTGGGAACGGCTGGGGGTGATAATTCAAAACTGTCAGGGTATGTTGAGTGTAAAATATAACTAAATGAAGATGTACCATGTATATCCAACGGTGTCAGAATTGTATATCTCTGATATTTCAGAAGAACTTGGGGAAATTAAGTTGGTACTTCCAGGGCAGGTGGAGGGATAGCGGATTAATTTCTGCCTATACTCAAGGTTGTAATATGACGGATGTTAGAAATCTGTTAGTCCTAATGAACCTCAAAGATTATACAGATTTTCAACCCGTATATTTAAGTATTTTTCCCTGCAGCCATCAATCCAAAGCATATAATGCAACTTATTTTAAGAATTGTCACAAACACTTGTCTAATATATGAAGTAAACAAAAAAATGGATTCTTATAGAGAAAAATTGAAAATAATTAAAATTTTCTTTTCTTAACCAATCAAAAATATAATGTCGATTCAACCCATGAGAAATTAATCGAAAAGAAACGGTTTCTTAAAAGAAGTCTTTTCATAGAAAGGTAAAGTGGTACATTAAACCAAACCTGAACTTTTTTAATTTGTATTTCAATTATTAAAATAAAGTTAAACAGTTTTTAGGCGTAAGGTTTTTCAAGCGATTTAAATGGTACGTAATGTTTAAAAATTTAAAAAGTTCTACCTGAACGGCTCATATGCCTAAATGCGAAAACATTCTTAAGTGATGCAAACCATGGGCGATCAATATAAAGGGGAAGTGGAAATTCTATTTTTAATTTTGTCAATTAGTAATCTAGCACTATTTGTCTGTCACGAGGCGATAAGTGTTATCTCTGGTTAATTTCGAGATTCTTTATCACAGCTGTCGTGGCTAGAGTTCAAATGTTTACCAGAAGCTGATACAGCTTTTATGTGAATGCAGGAAAATGACAATGTAAATATGAGCTCTCTGGGAATTTTCACACACTTATTAGATGGTCATTTTTTCTAGGAGACCTAGTATTTGCTGATTGTCTGAGCCTTATTTCTTACATACCCTGGATAAAAAAAAGAAGAATAAAAAAAGCTATAGCCCTATTCATCCAAGACAATGGGGTAGAACCAAGAATTTATCCCAGATTTTGGTTGAGGGGGCTAAAGGTTTCTCCAACTCTCAAGAAGTTTCTCTCTATGGGTGATATTTAATAAGCTTTAGAATCTTAGGGGATGTCTCACCTCTTAATCGTATTTTCAAAAATATGTCATTCTTTTTGCTATTTCCAATTGATCCCTTGAGGTGCATTAAAGATGATCTCACTGATTAGGTGGCTGTGGAGACTACAAATTTCCCATTTCTTTCGAGTTTTTTAGGCAATGAATAAACAACAGGCTCACTGAATTGGTTGCATAATACATTAGTGACAAAGTATCATGACTGTAGTCTAGTAAAGAGGGACCCCCTGCCAATAGCAACCAAAAGTTTGAAACACTTATTTAAGAAGCTATCTTGTGAAAAATATTTGCCCTTTGTAGTCCGTTGTATTTTCTCGGTTAATCCCTAGAGTAGAATCTTGCTGCGAAAACAATTTTATAGGAATTTTGAAAAAAAGATTTGAAGCCTTCGAGAATAGTACTGGATCAAATTTTAAAGTGCACCATAGGGATCATCCTGGTCAAAAGTCCCAGAGAAATTGTGACCCCCACCTTGAACAACGAGGAAAATCACTCCTTGGGTCTCCTTTTTAGTGTCTCCCTTTTTTGTCGATAGTGGGACACTGGCATTCCATAGGGAGCTGTTTCAGGGTTCATTTGAATTATTCCTTTTACATCTTGGTTGTTTTTATAAATTATAATGAATTGCGCCATGATAGAGTGCCATATGGCACCTAGATATGGAACGTTGGGCTCTATGTCTGGAATAGAATGGCTGGAAAGCATAAAAAGGGTGTCATCATAATATCTATGGTCAAAAACCTTAAACTTGACGATTACAATCCTCCGTTTTGTATTCATACTCCAAGCCCCCTGACAGGTTTCATAATTCGTTTGCTGACTGAAAACACAAAACTGACGAAACAAAACAAGATTAAGAGAAGAAAACTTTTAAACAACCAGCAAAAAACAAAAATATAGTTTATAAAGCTCTTAACAGTTTTTTACAGGCCATCAAATAATCAATTTTATTTCACATTTTTGATTCACTAAAAAAACCTTAAGCAAGCTTAGTTTTCAGTAGAGCGCTACTTTTTCAAAATTCTACCAATATGGGGAGATTTCACGAGCCAGTTTGTTCTATTCCAAATTTTTTACCAGTGCCAGTGCCAGGCTCTATGCAAGTTTTTGCTA
This sequence comes from Artemia sp. Qi Xiang Cuo, assembly GCF_049724085.1. Classification (NCBI taxonomy): domain Eukaryota; kingdom Metazoa; phylum Arthropoda; class Branchiopoda; order Anostraca; family Artemiidae; genus Artemia; species Artemia sp. Qi Xiang Cuo. Next base: position 105,355,772 of record NC_142794.1, on the reverse strand, counting down.
TTCCAAAATATGCTACATAAACTGTGAAGGAGTAAAAAAAAAGTAAGTTTCACATTTGCTCTGTACTTTCATTAGAAAAACTTTATCAAAGAAAATATTAACATTCAACATAAATGATGAAGAATAGAAACAACGAAAAAATTGGACATACTTTATGAATTTTCTTTGACCATAATCTGTCGACGATGCCAGTTGTTTTAGAAACAACCTTGGTTCCTACATCGAAACACATGTTAAAAATATAATCACTAATAAATGTACACTCGCTTTAAGTTTGATTTCTTTAGGTCAAACTTAAAGCGAGCAGAAACTACCACAAAGAAGAGCAGGGACGAATATACAACATTTTTATTGGGAATGGGAAGAGTTGTCCATATTTGGATAGTCAAGGGGCATGGGAAATATATTAATGTTTTTTGCCAAATTATTAGGGGGGGGGGGTAACTGCCACCGCTCCACAATACCCCTGAAGAAGAATAAGGTTAACGCCTACTGTGCCTTCTAAAGGCCTAAAAATAATTTGTACGTCACTGAAAACGGTCCTTATTTCTAGCTATGTGTTTGAGTTCTTATGAAATAAAATGAAAAAGAAAAAAATCACTATTATAAATTTTATCGCTGAAAAAAGTGAACATGGATTAACAGTTTAATATATACTAATATTCATTCACAAAACTCTTACTAATTTTGGATTTATTATAGAAAAGAAAAGCTTAGAAAGTATTTTGTTTCAAAATTGTATGTATTTGATTTCAAAAATATTTGCTTATTTCTGCTCATCTTTGGTTTAATTTGGCTCTTTAATTATCTTTTAAATTTTATTTTTTGTGGAAAAGTTTTTAATTTTTCTTTTGTTGTTTAATTGACTTAGTATTATTCGTCCGTTAAGAAGAGAATATTTTAAATATTTTTTTTGAATATTTTTATAATAGGTGAACTATTATGCTTTAGACTGATGGGTAAAGGGGAAAATATTGAAATATATGGACGGAAAATCTGCATAATCTCTGGGATTCTATGAGGCTGACGGAATTAGAACCCCTATCATGATACCACTTTGAGCGGTGATAAAGATTAATCAAATATTCCCCTCTACTTTTCCTGAAAGTATCAACATAACTCCCTTAACAGTTCCTGAGATATAGCAGAAACTCCCTTTTGACAACCTTTGATGCAAATAGTTAATTTTTATTAACTTTAATATCCCACTCAACATGCCCTGACAAATTTAACTTAATGCCCTCAGCTGTTCCTGAGTTATTGCTGACATTCTCTATGGTTATGGACATTCTCTATGGTTATCGCTGACATTCTCTATGGAACTAACCTTTAGGTTAGTGCAACATTTCCATGAATACGACCTGAAAGTTTCAACTTTATACTCTAAGCCATTCCTGAAAAAATGCACATACTCCGTTTTGACTGCCTTTTTGACACAGTGTGCTTTGAACTAATTCAGACTGCCCCTTAACAGTCCCTTAAAGTTTTCCCCTAACGCACTTAGCCTCAATAGGGATAGCAGTAACAGCTTTGATAGCAGTAGTACCAATTGCGGTAGAATGCACATAGTGGCTTTTACTAGTCCCTCTTAACATGGCATAAATGTTTCAACTAAATTCTCCGAGCCTGTTTTTAAGCTATTACTGAAAAAGCCTTTTGACAACCTGCACGCACATTACGATTTGATGTACTTCAACATCCCCAAAAGTAGCAATAGTAGTAGCAGTATGCACATAGTGCTCTTTGGCTAGTCCCTGAAAGCTTCAACTTTTTACTCTAAGCCGATCACGGGATACTGCTGATACGCTTAGTCAGACACGAGAGTTGAATTCGCATTTGATGAAATTTTTCCGCTTAACTGGAAAATTCAGAATAAGAGAAAGACGAAATGCAAAGAGAAACAGGATTTGGAAATTGGGTCTGCAATTGTGGACAGTGATGTTTCAGGCGAAACAATTGTGGACACATTTATAAGCTCCAGATTACAGGATGGGCAAAGAGCATAAAGAGGAAGGAGAAGGTCTTCTCCTCTCGGAGAGAAAGTGGGACGATCAGGATGTGGATTTGGAAGTGCTACAACGGGTTTCGGAAAAGTCAGGTAGTATTGAAGGTTGGGTTAGATTGAAAATGCCTTGGAAAGAGTATGGGATCTCTCCTATCAGCTTTATGAAGCATTTGGCCCCGATTGAAGAAGGGTAGTATTCTTTACTCAATATTCAAGACAGGGTTTTCACAGGGAGGAACAGTTGTTGTTTCGGATGGTAAGGTAAATCATGCGCAACCGTCATCGCTGCTAATATGTTCAGAGTCCCTTGGGTGGTATGTCATTCATTTTTATATTTTGTAAATTTTGAATCATTTCTTGTTTCTTTTTCCGAGAAGTCAAATATTAAGTTTCTTAATCTATTGAAGTGTCTATATTTTGGCCTCATACCTAGGTTATAGGTTGTGGAAATTTTTATACCAGCTTGATTTAAGAGGTAACTCCTATGTTATTAATATATTTCTTATGAGAAAACACATCCAGTGATATTGCTCTAAGGACAAAGCCAGTTTTTTCGGGTATGGATAATATTTTTGTTTAGTGATAATGGAGGTTACTCCCCCTAATCTATTATCGAGTTCGGAGATCTGAAATGATGTGTATATAGATACGTTCACGAGTGATTTTCCAATTGAGGTCTCTTTTTTTTAAAATGATCAAGTACGCTAAAAGAATCTAAGCGTACAAGCTGGGTTTTATTAGGTTGTTTTGCATAGAGAATAAAGGGGGGTCCTTGCTAGTAGTCAATTCCTCCGTATTCTAAAACTGGTGGCAGTAGATCCATAATGTACTATCCCCCACCCTTATTGCCTAACAGTAGTAATAGTAGTAGTATTAGTAATAGTAGTTGTAGGATTAGAAGCAGTAGTAGTAGTAGTGGTAGTAGTGGTAGTAATAGTAGTATTATTAGTAGCAGTAGCAGTAGTAGTAGTAGCAGTGATACAAGTAGCAGTGGTATTAGTAGCAGAAATATTAATAGAAGTACTAATAGTAAAAGTAGTAGCAGACGCAGTAACAGCCTGCTGCACAAGTTGCCTTTTGCCTAGTTGAACACCCCCATCATCAAGAGCTGAAATTTTGAAATCACCATTCTAAACGGTTCATAAGATATTGCTGACACATCTTTTTGAGCACCTAAATGCGCACAATATGTTTTGATTTAATTCAACTTCCCTCTCAAGACATTTCTTGAAATTTTTACCTTAATACCCTTATCCTTAGTAGTTGTCGCTTTAAAAGTAGTATTTATAGTAGAAGTAGTAGTATAATGACAGAAGTAGTAGCAGTATTAGCAGTAGTAGAAGCAGTAGCAGTGGTATTAGTAGTAGTAGTAGCAGTAGTAGTTGTTTTAGTAGTAGTAGTAGTAGTGGTGGTAGTAGTAGCAGTAGTAGTAGTAGTAGTAAAATCCAGTTGTCACTGGATTTGAAGTACCGATCTTACCAGACAACTCAGTTATAACACGCTACCAAAATTTTAGCCGTGATAAGTAGGGCACCCTTACAACTGGTGACAGCGGTAATCAAGCTCAGTTCAACATTCGTTGAAAGGGGGAGGGTTGATAAAAATTGTAAATTTTGGTCAAATTTAGTCCTCTGATCCTCCCAATAAGATTTGTGTTCAGTTGTCTGGTGGTTGTTTTCTGGTCTAGCAGTGACGGAAAGGTTTTTAACAGTGTTCATTTGAGTAATAAGTTTAAACAGTGTTAATTTTAGTAGTTTTATTGACAGTGTTTATTAGTATAGATTTTTTATTTCTTTTTTCTTAGGAGTCTTTTTCTGTTGCTTCAGGTTTTTAGTACGCTAGGTATTTTGGGAGCAGGTTCGAAGCTTATTGCTGAGCAAAAATAGGTCTATTAATCTTGGCGAGTTTAAAGTGGAGTAGTTAGCACTATTGGAGAATAAAGTCCCAATTGATTTCTTTGGGATAAGTAAAGAAAAAATGAAAAGATTCCAACTAGAAGACCCTGAAATTAAGGTGGCAATCAACGAAATAATGGAACTATAAAACACGCTCTTAAGCTTAAAATCTCCCCAAGATACTTGTAGAAAAAATGAGAAGTTTAAGGAGGGTATAAATGAACAGTCAAGCTAGACTTGGTTGACCAGGCACTGTATGGGATGTGAGTCAAATATGGTTAATTCAAGCATTCCCGGAGCTAACAAAACATCAGAAAAGAATGAATTCAGTAGTAATAAGACTTGTGAATCTTCCTTCTTTAAGAGGGAACAGGCCTGTCAGGGATAGATGCTTGGCCTCTGGGTCTATTCATGGCAAACTGGATGAGGCCATTGTAAGGAGAATCAGTACATACACGTGTGTGATTGAAGGAAGGATAATTTTAGAGCGGAGTGAAATTGGATCCGGTGCAAGACAAGTTCCGGTGGTGAAACTTGTGAAGACCAGGACTATGGGAGGAGTCACTGGTACAAAGTATAATTGGGCTGGGTCCGAAACGCCCACGGATCTAGACTCCGAGAGGGGCGAACCGCTAAGAAAAGGACAAGCTTGAGCGGTGTAGTTTGCGAAGACCAGGACTATAGAAGGAGTCACTGGCAGAGATAATTGGGATATGTCTGGAATACCCGTAGACCTAGACGCTAAGAGGGGTAAGCCGCAGGATCCCGGAGAATTTCCAAAATTTAAGGTTTCGGGCAGAGCTCAAATTAACAACGTATCAGAAACCTAGAATTTGGGGAAGGGGAATGTTTTTTTTTGTGAAGTGGTTAAGAGATCTCCAATTGATCCTACTAGATGGTTTATTGTACGCAATAGACGATTCAGAGAAAAGAAAAAAAATGCATAAATTTAAAATTATTCTCCTAAAAAAAAACTAATTAATGGAATCATTAGTTTTTTGCATATGAGCCTTTTCCTAGGAGCGCACACTGGGACTACGACAATCCTAAATAAATTAAGACAGTGTGATGTCTTTGAAAATATGTACTGCCAGATTGAAGAGGTAATATAAATTATGAACTCTGTTTGAGAACAGATAAAGTTAGTGTTAGTTACCCCACTCTTTGACATAATATTTTCCCTTATGATCTCTTTCATATTCGGTCAAGTGATACCACAGGAAAATTGCGACTTAGCGCGAATGGTGAACAATGCATATTGGTAAAAATATAGTAGTAGCACCATCTAAGGAAATTGATGAGTGTAAACGCATTGCCCGAAAGATTTGGAATATTGTTGAGATTAAAACACAATACCCATAGGAGGATATCCGTAAAATACAGGATGAGAATTATAGGAACTATATAAGAGACTCCTTGTAGTGTAGCCACACACTAACTTAACCTAGTAATAATTTGGGATTTTTCTGTCTCCAACAAAGGATAGGAGTTCAGAATATTCGAAAAGTTCAAAATTTCTGAGAATGGGTGCAGATTTTTTTCTTTCATCGTAATACTCGTTAAATACTCTTTCAAGTATTCACATATAATTTGGAAAAAAAATTGTCTCTAATATCAACGCCAAAGTACTGTCATAACTGTCAATAGAGGACGAAAATTATGACTTAGCCTTCATTTTACTTGGTGACGCCACGCTTGAATTATAAAAACAAAGAGCAATCCTGAAAATCCTGACGCATAATTTGAAAAGTTTACATAAATACAAATTTGTCATTAAGTTTTTTTTCTCACGTTACTAGTCCTCTATAACCTTGCATAATTCAGCATAAAGGACTAAAACCACAAAGCTTCCGTCTCTTCTAGTTTAAAGAAGTATCTACCTTAAACATTCACTTTGAATGATCAGTCCCCAAAAATTGCGAATAAAGTTTGAAAAGACCCAAATAAGAAAATAAAATTTAGCTGTTCATAAAGGTCAATTAATATATCTTCCTTTTATTAAAGATATGCTCAATTTTAAAGCTAAAGTAATCAAAAATTCGATTTATCTGTGCTTAGCAGCAGATGAGCAGGGGTTTGATTTCGGATGCCGCGAAACGATAAAAAAAACCGTGGATTAAAAATATCAGCACAAACTCATAAGGATTCTGACTGAGAAATTTGCATAAGTTCTACTATATTAGGAAGACGAAATTGAATATTTACCTTTTATTTACTTTCAGAATTGGTTTAGTTCAACCATTCGCCTTGATGAACTGAGGCAAATACGTGTTTCCTTACAAGAAGGAAAAGGGAAAGATGTAACAACATATTGGACATTGACTTATAATGTTTTTACACTCTTTATAAATATAATAGGATTTCTTTCAATAGTACTAATATTAAGAAAAATTAAGAAATTTATATACAGGTTATCAAGAACAAAAGTCTCAGGGGTTCCAATTAGAAGTAGTATAAGGAGAAATTGAGTTACAATGGATCTTAGTAAATTTGTATTTCTTTTCGTTTATTCCTTTTAAAACAAAAATTATTCTAAGATTTTAAGTGGGGAGATTGTTTGGAGGCCTTATTTTTGTGTCAATTTGGTAACTCATTTCAGTAAAACTTGGAATCCGCTTTGCTCTAATAGATCAGATATAAAGTGGTAATATCAAATTAGCTTGAATTTGAAAGTAACTTTGTTTTGCGTAACCCAGTCGTAAATTTTGAAAGGACATTTCTTTGTTTGAGCATTGAACCCGTAATAAATATTTGAAGACCCAATCTAGATCAGTTTTGTTAAAACCAGAGAGGAATGTCCTAAAGTGTTATATTATTTCAAGCTTTAGAATAAAGGCTTTGAAATACGGGTAAAAAATACTTTTTAACAAAAAGTTGTTGATTGGCTAAAAGAACAGGGGAAGGTCGCTAAATGAATCAAGTACCAAATTGAATAAAATGTACAGATCAGAGATAATAGGGGCTGTCTTGTGAGTAGAGGAGACTAGAAAGGAGCTTTTGGTAAGTTAAGTAACCTTTTTAACTAATTATGGCAAGTATCTGCCTTGGCACAATCTCTTTAAATGTAAAGTTAAAGTAATAATATTAAACCTTTTCGTCACTTTAGACTATACCGGGAAAATCCCATTTCCTTGTTGAAATAAGTTATCAATTGAATCCTTTAAATTTCCTTTGAGAATAATACTGAAATAAGGTAATAAACCACAGAAACATTTCTGTCGCCTGGGCTAGACCAGGTCTTATACTGAATTAATTTAATACTTTCATTTGAGATATTTAAACTAAAATTGGAGTCAGGCAAAAAAGCCCATTTGAGGGTTGTCAATAGAATTACAAAGGGTTTATTAATTGAAAGATGCTTAATCTAATTAAAACAGATCAAAAGCAGAAAAATACGCATGCAAATATCTTAGGACTCTAGGTTTTTATTATATTTGGTGATTTTGGTTTATAATTTAGTTAGAGTATATTAATTAACCAAACCTTGGGCCCTCTAGACAAGGTACACCCTTTAAGAGTTAAAATAGGATAAAATTAGCTTCGTCCGTTAAGACTGAAACTTGTGAATAACCTATGATTTAAAGAAGAGAAAAAAAACCTCAACCAAAAAGAGTACATTAGAAGAGCTTTTGTGACCCTTTCCCAGCCTAGTGACCCTTGGAACTTGCCTGGCATTTATTAAAATCTTATATATAAGAAGATTGGGACTATCGGACACTAGCATTACTCCTCCCTTGTGTATTCTCTGACCTTTATACGAAAGGGGACCTCCTTCCTCTTTCTAGCCACTCTTGCATTTGTTAACTCTTGCCGACTATATATATAAAGGTGACCTCGATGTTATACAGACAGGTTAGGGAAGAAAGAGGAATTATATTGTTAGATTAAGAATTTCAATCCCTTTCCGTCCAGATAGATTCAATCTTCCCTGGTAAAGTTTAAGTTTATCGAAGGTCCAAAGAGCACTAAGCCCTTTTTCAAGATATAAAAATAAGAGCTTGGTTTAGTTTAAACAAATGATTTGAGATCTAATCAAACGGTTATTCCTAGTTTCCGAAAAACAATAATTTGAAATAAAGGACTTTAATTACCTTAGTACCCAAGCCTTGTCTAAAAATTCAAGATTAACACTTGCAATTAGAAATATTGACAGACTAGAACTAAATTAATCTTTTTTTTTCGGTTAAACAACGTGGATTGAACCAGGACACACACAATATATGATTAGCCGACCTAGAAGAGGTATTGCAAGAGTTCAGAATAATAAGAATTAAAAGTTTTTTCCTTTTACTCTATTTTATAATAAATATCAGTTGTCGCTGGATTTTGAGTACCGATCTTACCAACGCCTCAGTTATAACACGCTACCAATTTTTTGGCCCTGATAGGTAGGGCAACCTTGCAATGGTAATGAAATGTAAGTAAGGAGCGATTCGGTTAAATAGTATCTGAAACTTTAAAAGGGGACTTCAATAACAATTAATACATCATAAGACTTGGCTTTTAAAGCTGATTCCCAATCTAAAAAATACCTTAATCATTAATAAAAAAAGCCCATTCCTGAGATATTGCGAATCCACAATTTTGACAACCCTACGAAATGATTGATAGCTTTAGAAGAGTTCTTAAACTCTAGAAGTGTTTAAGAACAGTAAACCAAAACGGAACAAGATTCGTTACTGATGTTAAAAAAAGAAAACAGTCTTATAAAATATCCTAGCCTGACTCAGCTATACATATATTGGACTTTTAATTTTCTTGATTCAGGACTCGGCTGGCTGGCTTAAAAACATAAGTTAGAACAGATTATTTTTATTTGGCTCCAGCTTTCCGATTCTAAATGATTATCATTTTTATATTCAATGATTGATTATCAATATTTTATTAATAAAAAAGTAAATAAAAAGAGCAAGGGTACTGGTCAACATTGAGGTAATGGCGTTTATTATTTCTAGTGGGATTGGTGTGCGTGTGACTGAACCCCTGTAACTGAAACCCCGTGCAACCTAACCCCCATGCAACTAAACCTCTGTGCAGCTTAACCCCGTTCAACTCAACCCTCATGCAACTTAACCCCATTTAGCTGAAACCTGTGTAACTGAACCCACGTGCAACTGACCCCCCATGTAACTCAACACTCGTATGACTGAATCCTCGTGCAACTGAACTCAGTTTTTCAGTATTCTACAAATATGATATCATTGAAGATAACAAAGTTAGGATCTTCACATGTTCAACCTTGTTGGAATTGTTCGTTTTTTTAAAGTCATGATATAAAAGCCTCTCAAGAGGATTCATAATAAAGCTCTGTTTTCTTGTTGCAAAAAAAAGAAAATCTGATGTCACAAACCATAAAAGCCAGATTTATTTCTTCTTTTATATGTCTGTTTATGTTTTGTGTCTCCACCCTGTTGCTGTAAAAAAAATACCCCCCGTGGAAAATACCCACCACCCCTCTTGCCACGGCTGGTTGGTTTCCAGTCACTTTTGACTTATAAAAAAGCACTAAAACTCTCAAATTCTCATTGAATGAATATCCTCTGAAGTTTCTACGACTATGAGGTGGAAGTGGAGATGAGGAAAGGGCAGTCTCCCTCCTATACGGAATGAATTCTGCTCATTTTGGGGTTTGATATTACTCTTTAGTTTCATAATAACAGCGTAGACCGGAAATATTCCCAGGAATGAAGAGGGATTAAATGTTAATTTTGCATTTTGAAGTATTTAAGGTTTGTTTTCTCACCCCCCCCCCCAAAAAAAAAAATCCCGAAACAAAATTCCTGCAAACGGCCCTGGGGATTTTATATGAATTTCTACCTCCACCCTCCCCTCTTCTCTCCCTTATACTAGTTCTGTATATATCTGAAAGCTCATTAGGAGTTGAGATGTTTGGTATTAAAATGCACCTCTTGAGGCATCTCCTTCCTTCTCTAGCTACAAAACAATCATAGAACCTCATTGTGGAGGTTCTATGCAAATGTATAGAATTGTAAAACAATGGGGATTGGGGAATTTACCTTAGACAGTGAAATTTGTGTAGACCTTAAAAATATTTTGGCTGGTTTAGGAGGGAGGAAGAAGCCTCAAAGGGTTCATTTTAATACCAAAATATCCTATGTCTCATTGAGCCTGCTGACAAATACAGAATTAGTTCTAAGAAAGAGACAAGAGGAGGACTGAGGTAGAAATTGATGTGTAATTCCCACGACCATATTCGGGACACTTGTTCAGAGGGGGGGGTATTTTCTCCGGAGGAGGGGGACAAAAAACGTTTAGAAAGCGTAAAATGAACAGAATTTACTCTGTAAAGGAGGGGGACCTCCCCTTTCTCATCCCCACATAAGCCTCATGAACGTAGAAACTTCGAAGGATGCTCGTTCGATCAAAAACTGATAGTTATAGTCCCTTTTTCGAGTCGAAAGTGGTTGGAAACCAATCAGTTGCTAGGGGGAGGAGGGTATTTTTCAGGGAGGTATTTCTCATGGGAGGGTATTTTCTGTGGGAGAGTATTTTCTGGGAGGGGGTATTTTCCTTGGGGGGGCATTTTTTTGGAGGGGTGGGGGGTAAAAGCCTTAACCCATGGAAAGCAAAAGGGCGAAGGGAGCAGTATTAACAGGCATAAAAAGGGGAAATAAATCTGGCTTTAATGGTTTGTGGCGTCTGATTTTCTTTGTTTTTGTGACATTAAAACAGAGCTTTTTTATGAGACATCTTCAAAAACATTTATATTATGACTTTAAAAACCGAACAAGCAAACAGTTCGTGGTAACGAGCTGTAAATAAGGAGCGATGCGGTTCAATAGTAACCGAAACTATAAGAAACAGAGTCTTGATAATAATAGATATATCAAAAGAATCGAATTTTGATGCTTATTCAATATATATATAATTCATGAAATTTAATGTTACCTATTAAAAGTTACGAGCCTGAGAAAATTTGCCTCATTTTTAGAAAGGGATGAACACCCCTAAGAAATCAAGTGATCCTAATAAAAATAACACCACGAGATTCAGAATACCAGAGAACCCTGTTGTAGAGGTTTCAAGCTCCTGTATACAAATATGTAGAATTCTGATTTTTTTTTTTTTTTACCAGAAGAAAGATCACGGATGCGTCTTTATTTTATTATTATTATTTTTTATCCAGGGGTAATCGTGTCGAACCAGTGATCCCAGAATATTGAGAGAGGGCTAATTTTATAGGAAATCAAAAGTTCTAGTGCCCTTTTTAAGTGACCAAAAATATTGGAGAGCAGCTACATCCCCCCTTCCACCACCATTTTTACCCAAAATTGTCCGATCACTTTTGGAGATAGCCATTTTCTTCAACATGGTCGGAAGATCTAATAACTATGTCTTTGAGGGTGACTTGAACCTCCACAGCCCCTAGGGAAGGGCTGCAAGTTATGAATTTTGCCCGTTGTTTACATATAGTATTGGCTATTCAGAAGTATAAAGATGTTTTCTGGGGGAGGGGATTTTCTGTTGGGGGTGCTTGTGTCGGAGGATCTTTTCATAAAATGTTTTCATGGGGGAAGAGAATTTTCCTTGGGAGGGGAGCTGGATTTCCCCGCATTAATTAAAAAACTATCAGAAATTAAATTTAAAAAAAACTAATTTTTTCAACTGAAAGTAAGGAGCAACATTAAAACTGATAACGAACAGAAATTATTATGTATATGAGGGGGTAGCTTTCTCCTCAGTACCTCTTCCTTTGTGCTAAAGTTTTTTGTTTTTTTTTTAATGTTATTATTCTAACTAAACGTCCTTTGTGTATCAGGAGTCATTCTAAAATAATTGGAACAAAAACCGAAACTTCAGTATAAAGTTTGAGGTACTGAGGAGGGGCAACCCCTCATATACATAATAATTTTGTTCGTTTCAAATTTTACTGCTGTTCCTTATTTTAAGTTGAAAAAAAACTTGTTTTTTATTTCATTTCCAACAAGATTGAACATGTCACGATTCTAACTTGTGTCTTACGCAATGATATTGCCTCACATTTACAGAATACTGACAAACTGAATACTGAGAATACTTAAAAACGATGGTTCATTTACAGTAGGATTCAGTTGCAAGGTGGTTCAGGTGCATGGTGGTTCAGTTATAAGTGGGTTCAGTTGCAAGGGGGTTCAAGTGCACGGTGGTTCAGTTACACGAGGGTTCAGTTAAACAAGGTTGTGTTGCACGAGGGTTCAGTTACACGAGTCTTCAGATGCACGGTGGTTCAGTTGCACGGTGGTTCCCTTACACGTGGTTTCAGTTACAAGGGGGTTCAGTTGCATGGTGGTTCAATAGCACGGGGGTTCAGTTACAGGGGCTCAGTTGCTTGGGGTTCGGTTACACGGTGGTTGATTTGCAATGGAGCCGATGAATATTACCCCTGTAGGAAATGTTGTTTTTCACCGAGCGTCGAAAAACACGAATAACATACTACAAGTATGCAAAATTTAGCTTGGTCTTCCACTAATGTACTCTAATGCGGATATCTCATCCATATATGGAATCCTCGATGTTTTTATGAATTCGAAATGGTAGGGGCTAACCATAAGGAGGGTTATCTGTTAACGTCACCGGTTAGATGTCGAAAAAGACACACATTTCTGGATGTGACGAATCATAGATATATTTTCCTATTATGTATTTCCTGCTACTAGCCGTTTTTGCATAAGAAATTACTCCTTACTTACAGGAAGCGATCAAAATTATTTTATTTAGTATCGGATCAAACCTAAAATAGGCTATACTCAGCAAAAGTAACCCACTTAAAATGGGCCTCAATCTGTTTTTTTAACTCTTCGAAGGATTTCCCCCAATAGTTAACGCAAAATTTGCCACGATGATGTAAGTGTTTCGGTCATGAGAAAAAATCTCATGAGCAAGGCACCTAATTGAATATTATATATAAGTTAAGCTAGGGTGAAGTCAAAGACTTTTATCTGGTCTGGAAATTTTTACTTCACAGTCTACAGCAACTAAAAACAATTCACTCAATACGGCATTAAACTTAGCTAATTCATTCAACTTCAATCTTAGTGAAAGATTGCTATTGAAGGCTATATAAAGACTTAGCCATGGCAAAAGTAAATTTTTAGAACTCCAGAGCCATAGAGAAATAGAGGATTTATAATAAATCTTATGACTAAAAAATTCTTGTTATTTCTACTGGTTCAAACTTTTCCATTGAAGAAGCAATAGTGTTTTTAAAAAGCGGTGTCTCTAGAAACGGCATTTCATTAATGAATGATGCGTAAAGTTCGCAAGTAACATAATCATTGATAATCAAAAATGATATTTTATACCCTTGCTCTTTTTTATTAATAAAATATTTACTACGAAATTGTAGGAAACTAATCTTTTTGCTTTCTTTGTAAGTGCTTTTATATGGCTAAAATTTCCTCCCACGAAAGGAAATTTTTTGAAAAAAGCAGAAGAAAATTGATTTCAAAACAAAAATATTTATCACTAAGTATTTGTGATAAGCCTCATACTAATTCTCAGCTTAAAGTCTTAGGTAATTTTGAAGACCATATCCCTATTCGAACTCTTATTTTTAAGTTTATAGTCAAACAGTTTGTGGTAACGAACTGTAAGTAAGGAGCGACCCGGCTCAATAGTAACCGAAACTCTAAAAACGGAGTTTTGATACCAATAGATACATCAAAAGAATATGATTTTCATTCTGATTTCAAATATATAAATTTCATCGAGTTTAGTCTTACCCATCAAAGTTACGCGCCTGGGAAAATTTACCTTATTTTTGAAAAAAAGGGGTAAACAACCATTAACAGTCATAGAAAATTAATGAAAATAAAACCATCAGATTCAGGAAAATTTACCTTATTTTTGAAAAAAAGTGGTAAACAACCATTAACAGTCATAGAAAATTAATGAAAATAAAACCATCAGATTCAGCGTATCAGAGAACCCTAGTATTAAAGTTTCAAGCTCCTATCTGCAAAAATTTGGAATTTTTACTTTTTGCCAGAAGAAACATCACGGAAGTAGAGATGCCCCTATTGATCCGACGAGTCACCCCTGCTGCCACCTATAACTTTTTTTACATAATTTATGGATGGTTATGTGTGTTGGTCGATTTATTTGATGTTTTTCTTGGATGTCTTATGGATTTTGTCAGTGAGAATTTGAAAAAACAGTAAATTTGTAAAGTTTTTGTATGTTTTTATGGATTTTGTCAGTGAGAATTTGAAAAAACAGGAACTTTGTCGCATTTATGTCTGTTTTTTTGGATTTTTTATGGATTTTGTCAGTGAGAATTTGAAAAACAGGAATTTTGTCACTTTCAAGGATTATAGTCATTAACCAAATCGTTTCCGGGCAAAGTTAATGACACTTCCTTCCTGTTGTTGTTCGAGGCCAAGTTAATGACACTTCCTTCCTGTTGTTGTTCAAGCCAAATGTTATGAGTTTCCGGGGAACACCTGTGCTGTCAGTCATTAATCAAATTGTTTCCGGGCAAGGTTTAATTAATGTCTGACAGATGACGTAAAGTTAATTAACGTATTTGGAGTTCTACCAAGAGAATGTCTCCGGGCAAAGTTTAGATCACACATGACAGATGATGTCATGATTGATTGATTGACATGAAAGGGGTATTAATTTGTTGTTTTTAAAGAGAATTGACTCCCGAGCGAATGTTTTGATCTTAGCAATGAAGAGATTTTTTCACGAAAGGGTTTCTTTGTAATTTTAAATGTGGAAGCACAGAGATGCCAAACAAGAGGAACTCGCTGAAATTACTTTTAGGGATAATTTTGGCGAAACCGTTTTAGCCATTTTATGGAATTATTTCGGCGAAACAGTTAGAGACATTATAGAAGATGATTTTAGAAAAGGTTTTAGAAGAGAATTTAATGGTAAAACTCTGTGGTCGTTTTAATACACAAGTTCCATTTGAACAGTGTTGTGAGGTCCTCTACCCCAACCCCCAAGGGTTACAATACCCCCCCCCCCACCCCCAAGGAAGCCCCCCGTCCTCAAAGGTTCTCTGGGCGTCCAAAGGGCCCCCGACGCCCCCAAAGGCTCCAGAGCCCCCAGTACAATACTTTTTTAAGGCTTTATTATATCTTTTAAGAACAAATTATTATTTTAGGGAATTATTTCGGTGAAACAGTTAGAGACATTTTAAAATATGATTTTTGAAGAGATTTTAGAAGAGAATTTGAGGGTGAAAATCTGTGGTCGTTATAATACACAAGTTCCATTTTAACAGTGTTGTGAGGTCCTCTACCCCAACCCCAAAGGGTTCCAATCCCCCTACCCCAACCCCGAAGGAAGCCCCGGTACTCAAAGGTCCCCCAAGCTTCCAAAGGGCCCCCAGACCCCCAAAGGCCCCCCCAGACCCCCAAAGTCCCTCCACGGGCCCCCAAAGGCCCATCGAGCTCCCAAAAGACCACCGGGGTCCCAAAGGCCTTCACCCGGTCCCCAAATGTCCCCCAGGCTCCCAACTGGCCCCCGGGCCCCCAAAGGCCCTCCCCGGGTCCCCAAAGGTCCACCGGGCTCCCCAAGGACCAATCGGCGCTCAAGGGCCCCCAGACCCCCAAAGGCCCTCCCTGGGCTCCCAAAGGCCCTCCCCCCGGTCCCCAAAGGTCTACCGGGCTCCCGAAGGACCAATCGGTCCTCAAGGGCCGCCAGACCCAAAAAGGCTCTCCCCGGGCTCCCAAAGGACCACCCAGCCCTTGCTTTAGTTTTAGTTAAAAGTATAGAATGTTTTAGCTTAGAGTCTTAACTTAGAGTTTTTGTTGAAGTTCTAGTTTAGTTTAATTTTAGTTAAGAGTTTGATGTTTTCCCTTGAGTTTCAGCTGGAGTTTTAGTTCTGTTTAGTTTTAGTTAAGAGTTTGTAGTTTTAGCTTAGATTATTAGCTTATAGTTTAAGTTAGAGTTATTGTGTAGTTTAGTTTTAGTTAAGAGTTTAGAGTTTTACCTTAGAGTCTTAGCTTAGAGTTTTAGTTAGAGTGGAAGTTTAGTTTAGTTACAGTTAAGAGTTTAGAGTTTTTAGCTGAGAGTAATAGCTTAGAGTTTTTGTTGAAGTTCTAGTTTAGTTTAGTTTTAGTTAAGAGCTTCGAGTTTTTAGCTTAGAGTCTTAGCTTAGAGTTTTTTGTTAGAGTTCTTGTTTAGTTTAATTTTAGTTAATAGCTTGATGTCTTACCTTTGAGTTTTAGTTAGAGTTCTAGTTTATTTTAGTTTTAGTTAAGATTTTAGAGTTTTTATCTTATAGTCATATCTTAGAGATTTTGTTGTAGTTCTTGTTTAGTTTAGTTTTAGTTAAGAATTTCGATTTTTAGCTTAGAGTTTTAGCTTAGGGTTTGTGTTAGAGTTCTAGTTTATTTTAATTTTATTTTAGAGTTTAGGGTTTTGGATTAGTCCTAGATTCTGGTTTTTTTTTTGATTGCTCTAGTTTATTTTTATTTTATTTTAGAGTTTGATTTTTTTACCTTTGAGTTTCAGTTATAGTTTCATTTTTGTTTTAGTTAAGAGTTTTGTGTTTTACCTTAGAGTCTTAGCTTAGAGTTTTAATTTGAGTTCTAGTTTAGTTTAGTTTTAGTTAAGATTTTAGAATTTTAGCTTAGAGTTTTTTTTGTTAGAGTTCTAGTTTAGTTTAATTTTAGCTAAGAGTTTGATTTTTTACTTCTGAGTTTCAGTTAGAGTTCTAGTTTAGTTTTAGTTAAGAGTTTGGTGTTTTACCTTAATGTCTAAGCTTAGAGTTTTTAGTTAGAGCTCTAGTTTAGTTTAGTTTTGGTTAAGAGTTTAGAATTTTAGCTTAGAGTTTTTTTTTTAGAGTTATAGTTTATTTTAGTTTTAGTTAAGAGTTTAGAGTTTTTGTTGAAGTTTTAGTTTATTTTAGTTTTAGTTAATAGTTTAGAGTTTTAGTTTAGAGTCTTAGCCTAGAGTTTTTGTTAGAGTTGAAGTTTAGTTTATTAATAGTTAAGAGTTTAGGGTTTTATCATAGAGTCTTAGCTTAGAGTGTTTGTCAGAGCTCTAGTTTAGTTTAAGTGTAGTTAAGAGTTTGGAGTTTTTATCTTAGAGACCTAGCATAGAGATTTAGTTGAGTTTAGTTTTAGTTAAGAGTTTATAGTTTTTAGCTTAGAGTCTTAGTTTATAGTTTTTCCTAGAGTTCTAGTTTAGTTTATTTTTATTTAATAGTTTTGTGTTTTACCTAATAGTTTTAGATTAGAGTCTTAGCTTAGAGTTCTAGTTTAGTTTTATTTAATAGTTTAGAATTTTAGCTTAGACTCTTATCTTAGAGTTTTATGTTAGAGTTCTAATTTATTTTATTTATATTTAAGAGATTAGAGTTTTTAGCTGAGAGTCTTAGCTTAGAGTTTTTATTGAAGTTCTAGTTTAGTTTTAATTAATAGTTTAGAGTTTTAGCGTAGAGTCTTAGCTTAGAGTTTTTGTTAGAGTTGAAGTTTAGTTTAGTAATAGTTAAGAGTTTAGAGTTTTAGCTCAGAGTCTTAGCTTAGATTTTTTGTTAGAGTTCTAGTTTAGTTTACATATAGTTAAGAGTTTGGAGTTTTACCATAGAGACCTAGCTTAGAGTTTTAGTTTAGTTTATTTTTAGTTAAGAGTTTAGAGTTTTTTAGCTTAGAGTCTTAGTTTAGAGTTTTTGTTAGAGTTCTAGTTTAGTTTAGTTTTAATTAAGAGTTTGGTCTTTTACCTTAGAGTTTTTGTTGAAGTTCTAGTTTAGTTTAGTTTTAGATAAGAGTTTAGAATTTTAGCTTAGAGTCTTAGCTTAGAGTTTTTTGTTAGATTTATATTTTATTTTAGTTAATAGTTTAGATTTTTTAGCTGAGAGTCATAGACTAGAGTTTTTGTCGAAGTTCTAGTTTAGTTCAGTTTTGGTTAATAGTTTAGAGTTTCAGATTATAGTCTTATCTTAGAGTTTTTTTTATATTTGAAGTTTAGTTTAGTTATAGTTAAGAGTTTAGAGTTTTAGCTTAGAGTCTTTTTCTCCACGTTTAAGTTAGGTTAGATTAGGTTAACTTATCTTGAGCGTTCATGATAAGTTAACCTAATCTAACCTAACTTAAACGTGGAGAAACCAAACTTCTAACCTGACCTAACCTAACCTATGGTTTTGGTATTTCTATGCAATATTGTGTAATTTTGTGGTTATGCTAGTTTGGACTAAACTTCAACCCTAAATAAAACAATAATCTAAGAATTTAATTTAAAACTCAGAACTCTTAAATAAAAATAACATTAACAATAACTATAAATGAAAATATAATCCAAGAATTTAATGTAAGAAAATAAACTATCAGCTAAAACCAAACTAAACTAGAACACTAACTAAAGCAGTAAGATATTACTCCAATATAAAATTCTAAACCCATAACTATAACTAAACTAAACTCTAACTCTTAATAAAACTCTAAGCTAAGACTCTAAGGTGGAACTCTAAACTCTTAACTAAACTAAACTAGAACTTAAAAAACTCTAAGCTATGACTCTAAGATAAAAACTCTAAATTCTTAACTATAAGTAAACTAAACTTCAACTTCAACAAAAACTCTAACCTATGACTCTGTGATAAAACTCTAAACTCTTAACTAAACTAAACTAAAACTATAACAAAAACTATAAGCTACGACTCTAATCTACAAACTCTAAATTCTTAACTATAACTAAACTAAAATTCAAATCTAAATATAACTCTAACATAAGAATATAAGCTAAAAATCTAAACTATTAACAAAAACTAAACTAAAACTCTAACAAAAACTATAATCTAATAAAATAATATAAAAATATAAACTATTATCTAAAAATAAACGAAACTATAGATTCAAAAAAAACTCTAAGATATTAATCTAAGCTAAAATCTCTAAACTCTTTAATAAAACTAAACTAAAATAGAAATCTAAAAAAAAATTTGAGCTAAGAGTCTAATATTAAATTCTAAACTCTCAAATAAAACTAAACTAAACTAGAACTCTAACTAAAACTCTAAGCTATGAGTCTACGTTAGAACACCAAACTATTAACTATAACTAAACTAAACTTCAACTCTACCAAAAACTCCAAGCTAAGACTCTAAGCTAAAACTCTAAACTATTAACTAAAACTAAAATAAACTAAAACTTCAACAAAAACTCTAAGCTAAGACTCTATGGTAAAAACTAAACTCTTAACTAAAACTAAAATAAACTAGAACTCTAAAAAAACTCTAAGCTAAGACTCTAAGCTGAAATTCTAAAGTCTTAACCAAAACTAAACTAAACTAGAACTCTAACTAAAAACTCTAAGCTAAGACTCTAAGGTAAAACACCAAACTCTTAACTAAAACTAAACTAGAGCTTTAACTGCAACTCAGCGGTAAAAAATTAAACTCTTAACTAGAATTAAAATAAACTAGAACCCTAACAAAAAAAACTCTAAGCTAGGACTCTAAGTTAAAATCCTAAACTCTTAACTAAAACTAAACTAGAACTCTAACAGAAAATCTAAGGTAAAACAACCAAACTCTTAACTAAAACTAAACTAGAACTCTAATTGAAACTAAAAGTTAGAAAAAAAATAAAACTCTTAACTAAAACTAAAATAAAATAGAAATATAAAAAAAAAACTCTAAACTAAAACTATAAACTCTTAAATAAAATTAAACTAAACTATAAATCTAAAAAAAACTCTAGTATATTAACTAAAACTAGACTAAACTAGAACTTCAACAAAACCTCTAAGCTAAGACTCTAAGCTAAAAACTCTTAAACTCTTATCTAAAACTAAACTAAAATATAACTCTAACTGAAACTCAAATTTAAAACTACAAACTATTAACTAAAACTAAAATAAACTTGAATTCTAACGAAGACTCTGAACTAAAACTCTAAGCTAAAGTTCTAAACTCTTAACTATAACTGAACAAAAATACAACTCTAACTAAAACTCTAAGCTAAGACTCCAAGTTAAAACGCTAAACTCTTAACTATAAGTAAACTAAACTAGAACTCTAACTGAAACTCAAAGGTAAAATATCAAATTCTTAACTAAAATTAAACTAAACTAGAACTCTAACAAAAATTCTAAGCTATGACTCTAAGTTAAAACTCTAAACTCTTAACTAAAAATAAACTAAACTATAACTCTATCAAAAACTCTAATCTAAAACTGAGATAAAACTAGAAACTCTTAACTAAAACTTAACCAAACTATAACTTAAAGTAAAACTCTAAGCTACGACTCTAAGCAAACTCTAAATTCTTAAAAGTAACTAAACTAAACTGCAACTCTAACAACAACTCCAAGCTAAGACTCTATGTTAAAACTCTAAACTCTTAACTTAAACTAAACTAAATTAGAACCCTAAAAAAAACTCTAAGATATGACTATAATATAAAACTCTGAACTCTTAGCTCACTAAACTAAACTGGAACTCTAAATAAAACTCTAAGTCTAAGCTAAAACTCTAAACTAAAACTAAACTAAACTAGAACTTCAACAAAAACTCTAAACTAAGACTCTAAGCTAAAAACAATAAACTCTTAACTAAAACTAAACTAAACTAGAACTCTAGCAAAAACTCTAAGCTGAGATCATAAGCTAAAACTCTAAACTCTTAAGTAAAACTAAACTAGCCTAAAACTCTAAGCTAGGTCTCTAGGGTAAAACACCAAACTCTTAACTATAACTAAACTAAACTAGAACTATAACAAAAACTCTAAGCTAATACTCTAAGCTAAAACTCTAAACTCTTAACTAAAACTAAAATAAACTAGAAATATAACCAAAACTATAATATAAGGATATAAGCTAAAACTCCAAATTATCAACTAAAACTAAACTAAACTAGAACTCTAATTAAAACTCCATGTCTAAGCTAAAAGTCTAAGCTAAACTAGAACTTCAACAAAAATCTTAAAACTAAGACTCTAAGCTAAAAACACTAAACTCTTAACTAAAACTAAACTAAACTAGAACTCTAACAAAAACTCTTAGATAAGAATCTATGATAAAACTCTAAGCTCCTAAATAAAACTAAAATAAAATAGAAATCTAACAAAAACTCTTAGCTAAGAATCTAATCTAAAACTATAAACTCTTAACTAAAACTAAAATAAAATAAAACTCTAAGCTAAGTCTCTATGGTAAAACACCAAACTCTTAACTATAACTAAACTAAACTAGAACTCTAACAAAAACTCTAAGCTAAGATTCTAAGCTAAAAAACTCTAAACTCTTAACTGAAACTAAACTAAACTAAGACTCTAAGCTAAGTCCCTAGGGTAAAACTCCAAAGTCTTAACTATATCTAAACTAAACTAGAACTCTAACAAAAACTCTAAGATAAGACTCTAAGCTAAAACTCTAAAATCTTAACTATAACTAAACTAAACTTCAACTCTAAAAAAAACTCTAAGCTAAGACTCTAAGCTGAAACTCTAAACTCTTAACCAAAACTGAACTAAACTAGAACTTCGACAAAAACTCTATGATATGACTCTCATATAAAAAATATAAAGTCTTAACTAAAAATAAAATAAACTAGAACTCTAACAAAAAACTCTCAGCTAAGACTCTATGCTAAAATTCTAAACTCTTATCTGAAACTAAACTACACTAGAACTTCAACAAAAACTCTAAGTTAAAAGATAAAACTCTTAACTAAAACTAAACTAAACTAGAACTCTAACAAAAACTCTAAACTAAGACTCTAAGCTAAAAAACTCTAAACTTTTAACTAAAACTAAACTAAACTAAAATTATAAGCTAGGTCTCTATGGTAAAACTCCAAAATCTTAACTATATGTAAACTAAAATAGAAATATAAAAAAAAATATAAGCTAAGTCTCTATGATAAAACTCTAAACTATTAACTATTACTAAACTAAACTAAAACTCTAACAAAAACTCTAATCTAATACTATAATATAAAACTCTAAATTATTAACTAAAACTAAACTAAACTAGAACTTCAATAAAAACTCTAAGCTAAGACTCTCAGCTAAAAACTCTAAGCTCTTAACTAGAACTAAAATAAATTAGAACTCTAACATAAAACTCTAAGCTAAGACTCTATGCTAAAACTCTAAACTCTTAACTATTAATAAACTAAACTTCAACTCTAACAAAAACTCTAGGCTAAGACTCTAAGCTAAAACTCTAAACTATTAACTAAAACTAAAATAAAATAAAACTTCAACAAAAACTCTAAACTCTTAACTAAAATTAAATAAACTAGAACTCTAAAAAAAAAACTCTAAGCTAAGACTATAAGCTAAAATTCTATACTCTTAACCAAAACTAAACTAAACTAGAGCTATAACAAAAAAGTCTAAGCTAAGACATTAAGGTAAAACACCAAACTCTTAACTATAACTAAACTAGAAGTCTAACTGAAACTCAGAGTTAAAAACTCAGACTATTATAAAAAATTAAACTTAACTAGAACTCTAACAAAAAAAACTCTAAGCTAAAATTATAAAATCTTAACTAAAACTAAACTAAACTATAACTCAAATTAAAACTATAAGCTAAGACTCTAAGGTAAAACACCAAACTATTAAATAAAAATAAACTAAAACTCTAACTTAAACTCAAAGGTATAAAAATCAAACTCTTAACTAAAATTAAACTAAACTAGAACTCTAACAAAAAAAAACTCTAAGCTAAGACTAAGCTAAAACTCTAAACTCTAAACTAAAATTAAACTAAGATATAACTATAACAAAAAACTCTTATATATGAATGGAATATAAAACTCGAAACTACAACTTCACAAAACCATAAATTCGGCAAAAACTCTAAGCTAATACTCTAAGCTAAAAACTCTAAACTCTTAAATATAACTAAACTAAACTACAGCTAGAACAGACACTCATTTTTAAAACATCAAACTCTAAACTAGAATTAGAATAAACTAGAACTCTAACAAAAACTCTAAGCTAAGACTCTAAGCTAAAACTCTAAAATATTAAATAAAACTAAACTAAACTAGAACTTCAACAAAAAATCTAAGCTAAGACTCTAAGCTAAAAACTCTAAACTCTTAACTAAAACTAAACTAAACTAGAACTCTAACTGAAACTCAAAGGTAAGACATCAAACTCTTAACTAAAATTAAACTAAACTAGAACTCTAACAAAAAAAAACTCTAAGCTAAGACTCTAAGCTAAAACTCAAAACTCTTAACTAAAACTTAGCCAAACTATAACTTTAAGTAAAACTCTAGGCTATTACTCTAAGCTAAAACTCTAAATTCTTAACTGTAACTAAACTAAACTTCCACTCTAACTTAAACTCTAAGCTAAGACTCTAAGGTAAAACTCTAAACTCTTAACTAAAACTAAACTACACAATAACTCTAACTTAAACTCTAAGCTAAGACTCTAAGCTAAAACTACAAACTCTTAACTAAACCAAACTAAAACTCCAACTGAAACTCAAAGGTAAAACATCAAACTCTTAACTAAAATTAAACTAAACTAGAACTTCAACAAAAACTCTAAGTTAAGACTCTAAGCTAAAACATTCTGTACTTTTAACAAAAACTAAAGCAAGGGCTGGGTGGTCCTTTGGGAGCCCGGGGAGAGCCTTTGGGGGTCTGGAGGCCCTTGAGGACCAATCGGTGCTTTGGGAGCCCGGTGGACCTTTGGGGACCG
Organism: Artemia sp. Qi Xiang Cuo; assembly: GCF_049724085.1. Classification (NCBI taxonomy): domain Eukaryota; kingdom Metazoa; phylum Arthropoda; class Branchiopoda; order Anostraca; family Artemiidae; genus Artemia; species Artemia sp. Qi Xiang Cuo. Next base: position 105,332,250 of record NC_142794.1, on the reverse strand, counting down.
GGGGGAGGGTCTTTGGGGGGCCCGGGGCGGGCCTTTGGGGGTCTGGGGGCCCTTGAGTGCCGATTGGTCCTTTGGGAGCCCGGTGGACCTTTGGGGACCGGGGGAGGGCCTTTTGGGGTCCGGGGGCCAGTTGGGAGCCTGGGGGACATTTGAGGACTGGGTGAAGGCCTTTGGGACCCCGGTGGTCTTTTGGGAGCTCGATGGGCCTTTGGGGGCCCGGGGAGGGCCTTTGGGGGTCTGGGGGGGCCTTTGGGGGTCTGGGGGGGCCTTTGGGGGTCTGAGGGCCCTTTGGGAGCTTGGGGGACCTTTGAGTACCGGGGCTTCCTTCGGGGTTGGGGTAGGGGGATTGGAACCCTATGGGGTTGGGGTAGAGGACCTCACAACACTGTTCAAATGGAACTTGTGTATTATAACGACCACAGAGTTTCACCATCAAATTCTCTTCTAAAATCTCTTCAAAAATCATATTTTAAAACGTCTCTAACTGTTTCACCGAAATAACTCCCTAAAATAATAATTTGTTCTGAAAAGATATAATAAAGCCTTAAAAAGTATTATAATGGGGGCTCAGGAGCCTTTGGGGGCGCCGGGGGCCCTTTGGAAGTCCTGCGAGCCTTTGCGGACGGGGGGGTTCGTTGGGGTTGGGGGGGGGAGTTTTGGAACCCTTTGGGGTTGGGGTAGAGAACCTCACAACACTGTTCAAATGGAACTTGTGTATTATAACGAGCACGGAATTTTACCATTAAATTCTCTTCTAAAACCTTTTCTAAAATCATCTATTATAATGCCTCTAACTGTTTTGCCGAAATAATTCCATAAAATGGCTAAAACGGTTTCGTCAAAATCATCCCTAAAAGTAATTTCAGCGAGTTCCTCTTGTTTGGCATCTCTGTGCTTCCACATTTAAAATTACAAAGAAACCCTTTCGTGAAACAATCTCTTCATTGCTAAGATCAAAACATTCGCTCGGGAGTCAATTCTCATTAGAAACAACAAATTAATACCCCTTTCATGTCAATCAATCAATCATGACATCATCTGTCATGTGTGATCTAAACTTTGCCCGGAGACATTCTCTTCGTAAAACTCCAAATACGTTAATTAACTTTACGTCATCTGTCAGACATTAATTAAACCTTGCCCGGAAACAATTTGATTAATGACTGACAGCACAGGTGTTCCCCGGAAACTCATAACATTTGGCTTGAACAACAACAGGAAGGAAGTGTCATTAACTTTGCCTCGAACAACAACAGGAAGGAAGTGTCATTAACTTTGCCCGGAAACGATTTGGTTAATGACTCTATAATCTTTGAAAGTGACAAAATTCCTGTTTTTCAAATTCTCACTGACAAAATCCATAAAACATTCAAGAAAACAGACATAAATGTGACAAAGTTCCTGTTTTTTCAAATTCTCACTGACAAAAACCATAAGAACATACAAAAATTTGACAAAGTTCCTGTTTTTTCAAATTCTCACTGACAAAAACCATAAAACATCCATGAAAAACATCAAATAAATCGACCAACACACATAACCATCCATGAATTATGTAAAAAAAGTTATAGGTGGCAGCAGGGGTGACTCGTCGGATCAATAGGGGCATCTCTACTCACGGATTTTTTTTTCCAGGGGCGATCATATCAACCCAGTAGTCCTAGAATATCGTGAGAGTGCTCATTGAAACAGAAATTAAAAGTTCTAGTGCCCTTTTTAAGTGACCAAAAAAATTGGAGGGCAGATTTCGGATTTTGATTTCGGAATGGAGGCAAATTTCGAGAAAGCCATTTAGCCAAAAAAAAAGTAAAATTAAGACAAATTTTGTGTTGATTGTTCATGTACAGTGAGCCAAAATAAAAGCTGCATTAACTCAAAAAGGTTCAGAAATTAGATAAAAAGTTTTTTAACTGAAAGTAAAGAGCGACATTAAAACTTAAAACCAACAAAAATTATTCCGTATATGAAAGGGGCGGTCCCCTCCTCAACGCTTCGGTTTTTACGCTAAAGCTTGACTCTGTTTCACAACTTTATTTTTTAAAACAATAAAAAAATAGTGTAAAGAGCGAGGCGTTGAGGAGGGGACCACCCCTTATATATATGGACTAATTTCTGTTCGTTTTAAGTTTTAATGTCGCTCCTTACTTTCAGTTAAAAAAAACTTGTTTTTTTATTTAATTTCGAATGCAAAACCCACCCATCCATAGTTTGGAAAGTAACAAACCGAAAATAATAACACAAGATGCATTTCTCTACCAAATTAAATTGATGCTTAGTCTTTCTTGATGGGAGGAAAACAAATCACCGTACTCTGCCTATTCCTTAGAAAAGAAAACCTACTATTCTTAAGATATTCTGTCTTGTCGTAAAGAAAAAACTCAAAATTCTGGTTCTACAGTTACAAGAAATTGAAATTCTGCACAAATTTACTGGAATATATTATTTTCTGAAAAGTCAGCAGAATATTTCAGCAACAAAAAAGGACAGAAAAAGGATGCATCGCCAGGAAAGTGCCATTTTAATGTTGGAATTAAACATAATTCTTGCTGTTAATTTGGGAGGGAGGAACTACCATTTTTGTCCACACCTGTAAGTAGCCTTGGCTGCTTGTAAACACGATTCGCTTTTGGAAATATTTTTAAACTGAACAAGGCAAATTGAAATAAAAGATGGGAAGCTTTTCACCAATTGAAATTACCATTAACTCATTAAACCAAAATAAGATACTCAATTTTCTGAAAATGCCCGGAAAAGGTGTTTACGAGTCTATAAGCCACTTGAATATCTCAACTTTTGACAGTAATCCTTGAAATTTGAAACTGATTTAGGATGTTCCAGAAAATAAACTTAATTTTTTTTTACTTTCCAATTTCTAGTCATATATTTCTATTAATTCTTTTGGTCTACGACATGGCAGGCAAAATGGGGGCTAGAGTTGTACAAGTCATTGGTACAACTTTTCTTAGGTATACTTTTGTAGATAAAAAAAAACTCTCCTTATCAATTTTGTCCAGTCAAACAGTTCGCGCTAACGAGCTGTAAGTAAGGAGCGACCCGGCTCAATGGTAACCGAAACTCTAAAAAACGGAATTTTTATACCGATAGATACATAAAAAGAATCAAATTTTAATGCTGATTTCAAATATATAAGTTTCATCAAATTTAGTCTTACCCATCAAAATTTCTGCGGAAAAAAATTTGGCTGATAAATGGAAAAAAGGGGGAAAGACCCCCTAAAAATTATAGAACCTTAATGAAATTCACACCATCATATTCAGCGTATAAGAAAACCCTACTGTAGAAGTTTCAAGCACCTATCTACAAAAATGTAGAATTTTGCATTTTTTGCCAGAAGAAAGATCACGGATGCGTGTTTATTTATATATAGCCTATATATATATATATATATATATATATATATATATATATATATATATATATTTTTATATATATATATATATATATATATATATATATATATATATATATATATATATATATATATATATATATATATATATATATATATATATATATATATATATATATATATATATATATATATATATATATATATATATATATATATATATATATATATATATATATATATATATATATATATATATATATATATATATATATATATATATATATACATATATATATATATATATATTGCCAGGGGTGATCGCATCGGCCCAGTGGTCCTAGAATATCGTGGGAGGGCTCATTGGAAGAAAAATTAAAGGTTCTAGTGCCCTTTTTAAGTGACCAAAAAACTGGAGGGCAACTAGGCCCCCTCCCACGCTCATTTTTCTTCCCAATGTCACCCGATAAAATTTTGAGATAACCATTTTGTTCAGCATGGTTGAAAATATGATAACTATGTCTTTTAGGATGACCTAATCCCCCGAAGTCTCCGGGGGGAGGGCTGAAAGTTATGAACTTTACCCAATGTTGATTTATAGTACTGGTTATTGGGAAGTATACACACGTTTTCAGGGGGGATTTTTTCTGGTAGGTAGGGGGAATGGGTCGGGGGTTATATGGGAGGATCTTTCCATTAAGGAAGTTTTCATGGGGGAAGAGACATTGCTATGAAGGGGGCACCAGATTTTCCATCATTATTAAAGAAAAAGATCAGAAATTAAATAAAAAAAACATGTCATTCTACTGAAAGTAAGGAGCAACATCAAAACTTAAAACGAAATGAAAATATTACGTATATCGTTGGGTTCACCCCCTATTCAATACCTTGCTCTTTAAGCCAAAGATTTTTTAGTATTTGCATAAGAGGTATTTATTCTAATTAACGACCTTTGTGATTAAGGGGTCATTTTTATAGAATTGAAACAAAATTCGGACTTCAGCTTAAAGAGCACGGTATTGACTAGGGAACCAACCCCTTAATATACGTATGAAAAATTTATGAATAAAGAAGTTCGTTACGTAAGTTAATTCGTAAGTTACGTATATTTATTACTAATAAAAACGTTCGTAAATAAAATTAAACAAGTTTCGAGAAAGCCATTTAACCAAATAAAAGTAAATTAATATGAAAATTTTGTTTGAATTATTCATGTACGGTGAGACAAGATCAAAACCTGCATTTATTCAAAAACGTTCTAAAATAAAATAAAAAAAACAAGTTTTTTAAAACTGAAAGTAAGGAGCGACATTAAAACTTAAAACGAACAGAAATTATTCCCTATATGAAAGGGGCTGTCCCCTCCTCAACTCTTCGCTCTTTACGCTAAAGTTTGACTTTTTCAAAACTCTATTTCTTTTAAACAATAAAAAAACTTAGCATAAAGAGCGAGGCGTTGAGGAGGGGACAGCCCTTTTCATATACGGAATAATTTCTGTTCGTTTTAAGTTGTAACGTCGTTCCTTACTTTCAGTTAAAAAAAAAACTGTTTTTTTATTTAATATTAGTTAATAAATAACGTTAATAAATCGCAGGGTTTGTCCATGTATTCAGGTGTATTTATTGTCGAATATTTACACAAAGAAGTAGAGGGGATACGCTGAACCCCTTTTAGAGACTGTTCCAAAACCCACAGGAAGAATTCAGGATAGATTTCGTATTTTCTTTTAACCTTGACCCCTTCACCAAAATAGCACACCAAGCCCCTCCCCCTCTTAAGATTTGACTTATGTGTTGCTAAATTTATGGAATTTAATTAATGTTAGCTACCATGAATAGGATGCCAAGTTTTGCCGGGTCACTGAAGGCTTGTCTAGGATTCACTAAAAAAGACACAAAAGCAAGTTTGATGTACTAACCTTATAATGAAAGCCAGTGTTGCTAAATGGGCTTGTATAAAACTTTTCTTTTTCATATCTTGGCTGGGCAAGAGCATAGGAGTAACGGCCTCGTTTGAAATAATCATCAGTCCCAACCCTCTTCTCAGGTGACTGTTTCGGTATTATCGGGGAAACCGAAACAATCGGTGCACCAGGAAGGTGCCCAATCGGTCCCCAGTTAAAAGGTCGGGTTTCTGGCTTTCGCCAAAGTGTTGTTTCTGGCTTGCCATCTTTCGACCTACCTGGCCAACCAGGCATAATTTATCACATTTCACCTAAAGAAGAAACAAAATGAAAAGAACAATAAACACGCCAATAAATGGTTCAAGGCCTCCAATATCAGCGTACTCTTTTTCACCGCACATCTATTAGTTCTAGTATACTCTGAAATAAAAGGAAGTGATAGAAAGCAACTGTCGGATTGCTTATCGCATTACGGGATTGCTTTCCCAGTCTTTTAGAGCGCAGGACTTTTTTCTTTGCAAGTTATCGCTATAGTTGGCAGTCTAAAATGACATGGTCAGAGTAGCAAAAAATAGGAGCATGACAGAAATAAAACATCTGGTTAACTACAAACAGAATGCAAAATAATGATGAAAAGCTTGGAAAAATCAGAGAAAAATTGCTGAAATGTAAAATATACAACGATAATATAAACAATTTTCATTTTTAAGACAGACCCCACTAAAAAGCGGGCCATGTTGCACATCGACCTTCATTTCTCTATGCTCTGTATTTTACTGAACAACTGGTTAAAGAAAATCCATAAATTAAAGGAATTTATTTTTTAAGGCTAATTCTTTCCATGCATCCCAAACAAAAGTCAACTATAAAATCAAACAGTTCGTGGTAACGAACTGTAAGTAAGGAGCGACCCGGCTCAATGGTAACTGAAACTCTAGAAAACGGGTTTTTGATACCAATAGATATATCAAAAGAATCAGATTTCAATGCTGATTTTAAATATATAAATTTCATCAAGTTTAGTGCTACCTATCAAACGTTACGCGCCTGAGAAAATTTGGCTGATTTTCGAAAAAAGGGGAAAAGGCCCCCTAAAAATTATAGAACCTTTATGAAAATCACACCATCATATTCTGCGTATCAGAGAACCCTACTGTAGAGGTTTGAAGCTCCTATCTACAAAAATGTGGAATTTTACATTTTTTGCCAGAAGAAAGATCACGGATGCGTGTTTATTTGTTTGTTTGTTTGTTTGTTTTTTGTTGTTTTTTTTCCCCAGGGGTGGTCGTATTGACCCAGTGGTCCTAGAATATCGTGGGAGGGCTCATTGGAACTGAAATTAAAAGTTCTAGTGCCCTTTTTAAGTGACCAAAAAAAATGGAGGGCAACTAGGCCCCCTCCCACGCTTATTTTTTTCCCAAAGTCACCCGATCAAAATTTTGAGATAGCCATTTTGTTCAGCATGGTCGAATATATAATATACATGTCTTTTAGGATGACTTAATCCCCCGAAGTTCCCAGAAGGAGGGCTAAAAGTTATGAACTTTAACCAATGTTAACATATAGTATTGATTATTGGGAAGTATACAGAAGTTTTTTTGAGGGTTTTTTTACGGTAGTGGAAGAGAAGGGTGGGTCGGTGGTTATGTTGGAGGATCTGTTCGTGAAGGAAGTTTTCATGGGGGAAGGGAAATGGCCATGAAGGGGGCGCCGGACTTGCCAGCATTATTTATTGGTTATTGGGAAGTATACAACCATTTTCAGGAAGGATTTTTTCTGAAGGGGGGGGGGCTAGAGGAGGGTGTTACTCTGGAGAATATGTCCGTGGAGGATGTTTCTTTGGGGTAAGGGACATTTCTATGAAGGGGGCGCCGGATTTCCAAGCATTATTTAAAAAACAATCAGAAATTAAATAAAAAAAAACAAGTTTTTTGAACTGAAATGTAAGAAGGAATATTAGAACTTAAAATGAACAGAAATTATTACGTATATGAGGGGGGTCTTTCCCAAGTCAATACTTCACTCTTTACGCTACAGTTTTTTTTTTAGTGCTTTCACAAGAGCTATATATTCTAATTAAAAGGCCTTTGTGATTAAGGGGTTTGTGAATTTTTAACTTTTAACGTAATGAGCGTCGTATTGACTAAGGGGAGAACCCCCTCATATATGTAATAACATACGTAATAAAAAAAAACAATAAAAAAACAAGCGATACGGCTCAATAGTAATCCAAACTTTTAAAAACGGAATTTTGATGTCAATAAATGTATCAAAAGAATGTGTTTATAATGCTGATTCTAAATATATAAATTTTTATTAAGTTTAGTATTACTTATCAAAGGCTACGAGCCTGAGAAAATTTACTCAATTTTTCAAAGAGGGGGGAAACATCCCCTAAAAGTAAAAGAATTTTAATGAAAATCACACCGTCAGATTCAGGGTATCAGAAAACCCTATTACATAGGTTTCAAGCTCATATCTGCAAAAATCTGCAACTTTGTATTTTTTGCCATAAGAAAAATATACGAATATAGAAGTTAGTTACGTAACTTAAATTGTAAAGACATCCATTTAGCAAAAGAAAAGTAAAATTTTTATGCAAATAAAAGCTGCATTAACTAAAAAACGATCAGAAATTAAATAAAAAAAACAAGTTTTTTAAACTGAAAGTAAGGAGCGACATTAAAACTTAAAACGAGTAGTAAGAGCATATAATATTTCACGAACACATGCACTTTCACAAGCCTTAGGCGTTGATATGTGTGTATATTTTCAAGTAATTGGGTTACCAGGGCCATTTACCTATTACTATGAACTCTACTTTGCCATTTGCAAAGAGGTACCATTTCTATAGAAGCTATAGCAATTTGAAATATCATATGGAATTTGCTTGAAGCTATATACTTTGCGTACGCGCCCGTACCAAACAGGTTGGGTATAATCTGTTCTGGTTCAAGTTTTTTCTGACACAATTAACTGAATTTCTATTTCATGATATACAAGTTTTTTTTAGGTTAAATCCGTGTCGGAAAAACCGGTGTATCTTTTTAGATGCCAATTATTTTTTGTATATATTCAAGTTTCAAATTAGATTCTTCAACAGTTTTGAATAGTTTATTGAACATAGCACTAGTGACATTTTTTGTAAGCATTTACATAGAAAATGGATAATTCTAAGCAATTTCTGGTGAGTAAAAATTTTCTCATTATTATAATAAAAAAGAAATTGTCTTGTCATTAAGTTAAGGAAGAAATTCTTTCCTTACACAAGAACTAAGGGTACTTATATACTTAGAAGCCTATTGTTATTAGGAGCTGAAACCTCTAAATAATTCTGTTATAGGCTGAAACTTACGGCGGCTTTTTTTATCAAGATCAGTGGGCCTTTTTAGAGATGTTTTTGAAAAAAACAGTGCTTAGCTCTCGATCGGTAATCTGGGGTTAGAATAAAATGTTAATTCTTTTAATGTATTAATTGTTACAAAAGCTTCCTTTTTATCAAGATCAGCGGCTTTTTTTTTTAGGGATGTTTTTTAAAATAATTCCAGGCCAGTATGCATTTAAGATGCGATTTTTATAAAGATCAGATACCCTTTTTAGGGATGTTTTTGTAAAAGTGCTTAGCTCTCGATAGGTAATTCAGGGTTAGAATAAAATGTTAATTCTTTTAGTATATTAATTGTTACAAAAGCTTCCCTTTTAGAGTTTCTTAGTTTAAGAGCTGAAAATCATTCTAAAAAATCTAAATTTCTAACAATGAGTATTTTATTTTTATAATAAAGTAAAATATAAATATTTATTTAATTGAAAAAAAAAATGTTTTACACTACTTTAAATGCCTAACATAAAATTAATTATTTTCGAAACCCAAAATGCATTTTTTTTTTCATGTTAAATTTTACCCTTTTTTTCAAGGAAGTGGACACGTGCAATACCCCCCCTTCTGAAAAGAGAACAAGATATAGCGAAGGTATATTAGTGCAAGCTGCAACAGCTTCAATTATAAAAATCACTGCTAGAACTACACAAGACCTGGACCAGCCACTGCCTGCGAATCTTTTAATAACAGGGTCCTCTGACCCCCGTGTTAGCTCCATGCCAGCTGGAAGGAACTTGAAAAGGGAATGGACTACTTTATATAATGCCTCAGCTCAACCTACTGAACATTGTGAGCTTTACCCCCTTCAAGTTTTACCAAGGAGTTCAGATATAAAAGCCCAGTCAGAATTTGTAAGTATATACATAATTTTTTTTTTCTATCCCTATTTTCAAAAATAAGGTAAATTTTTTCAGGCGCATAGCTTTTAATGAGTAAAACTTAAAATTTGTTTCTAAAAACTATTTCATTTTCTTTCATTAACCAAATTAGCGGTATATATAAAGGAATGCTTATCATGCATTTATATAACAAAAAAAACCTTACCGCCTAACTTATAACCAAGATTATTTATAATGAAATAATTCAAATATTACTTTTAGACAAAAACTAACTATTTTAAAAACAAAAACGATTTGCTATTTCACAGTCGACAACCACTTTTAAACTAGTATTTTTGCGCTAAAGCATTTGCAGGCATCCATTACTTATCAGATCTCCCATCAGTTTTTAATCTACTTTGAATTTTAAGTGGGTCTCTTGCAAAGTGAACTTTGAATAACAAGATGTCTATCTTCGATAAGCAATTTACACAGGTAAAAAGGTTTTTTAATAATTTCCAAATATGTATTCACAGCGATGTCAAGAAACATTATTTTGGGCGAACCCGTTTTTGGTCATTTCATTGAAACACTTAGGTGTTTTCGAGAAGGAATTTGAGGCTGTTCTATTTGAACAGTGCTGTGAAGTCCGATACCCCCAACTCGAAAGGGTATCGATCCTCCTACCTCGAAGGAAGCTCCCGGTTCCCAAGGGTCCTCCCCGGGGGGGGGGGCTCTAAAAAAGGACCATCCAACATTTTAATTGCACTTTAATTGTTGATATGGATGGAGAAAAAAGTTCTTCTCTCTTACAATCATTTATTTAGCCCAGGTCAACTTCAAACAAATCCGTTGGCAAAAGACACAGGAAAATACGGATTATTGAGAAGGTAGCACCATCAACCCCCGACATATGGGATTCAGGTCCGTTAACTGAAGCCGAGGAGCAAGTGTTCATACAGCATACCGCGTCAGTTGAACGATGGTCAAATTTCATTGAGAATTAAAATGAAGAGGCTCAAACAATCAAATTGGACTCATATTTTGCATTTTTATTTTAAAAAATTTTTGGAATAAAACCATTAGTTTTTTTTTATCATTCTCTTGTTCTAACTTACCCTTCTAACGATAAGACCACATTTTCCTGACTAAAAAAAAAAAAAAATATATTTTTTAACATGTTCAGTTGACATTATGAAAGACATAAGGCAATGTAACTTTTTTTCTTCTTCTTTTAATTGTTCAGGTGGTGGTGGTGGTGATAGTGGGACAATGACTATGAGAAATTGAAAAATTTTATTAACTATAACAAATTTACATAAAAAATAAAACTTTTTTTTTTTACAGATTAAAAATATAGCACCACCAGTAACACCATTGAGTGATGAAGCAAGTATATTTACTGGACCAATTTTGTCACCACCAGCAAAGTTCAGGGATGAAGCTACACTGGTTCTAGAGAATTTGGAGTGGAAAAGAGGGTTCCTTAACGATGTTTTTGGGGAAATGGCCGGCCTGTATGACTTAAGCTGTGATATTGACATGCTTGAGGATCCAGGGTGGACAGATAGTTTCATGCGTGAATCTTTAGGTGAGGTTACAAGTAAATCTGAACCAAATCCTCATTTCGAAAGTCTATCAGAGTACAACACCGAATGGCTCAACATAGTGTCCCAAAACACAGTGAGTCATGATCTAGGTGATCTCAAGCAACGTCCCCTCAATATGTTTGAACAGACTGGGAGTGGTGTTATCGATAATTCCCTCTCTCCCGCCACCACTCCACTTAATGCTCTAGATAGAAGTAGTAATTCAACAGCAACAGTACCCCCTGTTCCGGATTTTTTTCTCTCAAACTCTGCCTTGCATCACACATTGGTCTACAGCGCCAAATTCGGTGACCCTTTCAACTCTCTAGTGTCGGGGGATATAATAACAGATCCCTTAGCCATAACACAGTCATATACTGATAAGATTCGAGCCAGTCTTGAACAACACATGGGGGCGTGTGGAGTGGTGGTCAGTTCAAAAGCATCAATAGCACTAAAAACATTTTTTTTAAATGAAAGTTTGGATGAGATGTATTCGAAATACTTGCACACAGAGATGTTGGCAATACACCCGAATTTATCAAAGTTTGGGGAGTTTTTTCTAAATTGGGATAAAAGTATTCAAAGTAAGTGGTAAAATTATAATGAGGGGGGTAGTGGATCTCTGGTTTTATTTATTGAAAGTTTAACTGTTAATATTTGTAGGTTTAAAAAGGATTTTACTGTAAGAGATGGCCAAGGAGGAAGGGATATATTTTTAAAATATCATTTAGATTTGGAGGGGTGTAGGGGGAGGCTACGAATCTGTTTCGACACGAGGTTACAGTGTTTCAGGTATGCATTTTTAATTGCGGCACACATACCTCTGTGCGATGATACCACTAAGACGAAGTTGGATAAAATGGCAGTTAATGGTAGGGATGGTTCAAAGGTCCCCAAAGTAAATTTTAATTTTTTAAATGGTCAATATCCTGTGAGACTAAAAGGAATAGATATTTTTGAGCGGGCTAATACACATTTAAAGATTGGTGTCTCGGTGTTACAGTATGAAACAGAATTTGAAGAGGGTCAGCGTTCCGATAAGAAGGGTGTCTTATTTCCAGTGCGGGCTCCTTCAATTGAATCAGTAGAATATTTGGTATGGCTTCTATACACCCCACCCGTAGACTCCGATTCAATTGGTCATTTCAATCCAATAATTGATATTAGTAGGGTTTTGGGGGAGGGTAAAAAGGGGAATATGTGTTATTACTGTCCAACATGTCTCTCAAGATCTCGCTCTGATTTTAAGTTAAAGCATCACATGAAACACTGTAAACGTCATGGATACCAGGCTGCGGAGACGGTAAGTGGAGATAGAGCGATCTTAAGTTTTAAAAATTTTCAAAACACGCTCCTGCAGAGCAATAAGATCGCGTTGGACTGCGAGGCTAAGCTGACAGACGTGTGCGGTCCGTCAAATTCAAATCATTTGAAAATATATGAGGCCATAGGGGTCTCTTACGCTCACGCGCAATGAGATTCCAATAATACCATGCAAGTGCTGGAGGTAGTTGAGATGTTGAGTGACGGCGAAGACTGCATGCGCTCGGCATTGGTCAGTCTAATCAAAACAGCGAACGGTGCAATTTCGCGCCTTCGTTATACAAACTATCCTATGCTCCTATCAATAGATGACATAGTGGCCATTAAAAATCGTAAAAGGTGTTGGGGGTGCAAGGGGGAATTTGATGAGGGTGTTGGGAATGGGGGGAGGAGGAAGGTGATCGACCATGATCATTTGTGGCAGGACATTACATCGGGAGGGAGTAACTATATAGGGGTATCACACCAGTCATGCAATTTAAACGTTAGAAAACAATATTTCGTACCTGTTTATATACACAATTCCAAGTACGACTTATAGTTTGCTCGACCAGCGTTGACCCACATTGCCAATGAAGGTGTTGTAGATAGTGCATGAATAGATTGTTCTTTTTCTTATAATATCATACCGAAATCCTCGGAGAAGCTATTGCCGCTCGAGTTCATGTGGAAAACAGTTGACAAGGGCAACACGTGCCTGAATAAAATCCGTTTTTAAGACTCTTTCAGCTTCTTCCCCAAATCTTTAAGTCAATTGATTCAGGTACAGAAGAGTGACAATTTTGATAGCTTCCCCCTCCTTAATCAGCGCTTCCCTGATGATGAAATGTATGATTTATTAACGTGTAAGGGTATATATCCATATGATTATTACAACTCTGGCTCGAGGCTAGATGAGGTGTCACTACCGGGCATTGAAGCTTTTTACAATTCTCTTACTGAGAGTGAGTGCAACACTAGCGACTAGGAATTTGCTAAGTGGGTTTGGGCAAAGGGCGGATGTAAAAATGGGTGGGATTATTGTAAACTTTACTTGGGCAGTGACGTAATCACTCTTCTGGATATTGTGTGCAAAAATACGGATAAAATCTATGGGGACTTTGGGTTGGATTTAGGTTATTATTTTTCCACCCCCCATTTGGTGATGGACTTGATACTTAAAATCAGCAAATAAGAAATAGGTCTGATCGCCGATGTGGATCAGCATCTGTTTGTAGAGAGATCAATGAGGGGTGGGTCTGTTTTTCACGGGGATCGTATCATGAAAACTGATCCGTGTGGACAGCACACTGATGAAAAGTCGGACGCAGTTTCATTGGATATGAATTCTCTTTACCCATCGGCAATTTCTCACTACTGTTTGCCGTGTTGCAATTATAAAATGATTGACAATACGTGTGTTTCGAATTTCCCCGACATTGGCATTGTTGTGGAGAATGGGGCACAGGGTTGTTTTTTTGGAATTTACGGTGAAATACCCATGTAAATCCCTGACTCGGTTAAAGACTTTGTTTTTCCATGCATAAATTGACCGGTGGGTAGGGACTTTCTGAGCCCCTACAATTTATCTTTAGTAGAGGACGGGAGTATGCACTGGGTACCTTCAAAACAAAATCTAATTGCCGACCTCAACCCGAAACAGAATATCGTTGTTCATCATGTGCTATTGAAATGGATGGTGTCCAACGGTTTCAAGGTCACAAAGATTCATAGAGCCCTCCGATTTGATCAAAAGCCTTACATAAAACGTTTATTGATATCTATGTCACAAATCGTTCACAAGTGAAAACAAAGGTTGAAAAATAAGTCTGTAAACTCATTTTGAATTCAGCTTTCACTAAAATGTGCGAGAGCGTATGACACAGAAGTTGATGTGACATTGTAACCAACCCCAAAGATTGTGCTCGAATCATTACGGATCCAAAATTCACATCGTTCCCAATCATAGACTCTAATATGGTGCTCCTACATCGCAAGAAAAGAAACATCGTATTAAATAAAAATATTGCAGGCGGAAGTGCAATAACTGAAATATCGAAGAAACTCATGTTGTCATTTTATTATAATGTATGCAACGTACAGTGGCCGATTGAGGGACAAGTTCAAGTGTACTATGGGGACACTGATTCAGTCCTGTTAAAAGTCAAAACTGAAAATCTATTGAATGATTTGGAAAATGGCGAGTACATTAGCTCACGAATGGACTACACCAATTGGAATGAATCCCTCCACCCGGAGCTAGTGAAACGCCAGGCCCAAAATCATTTGTTATTTCTACACTCTAAAACGCGTAGTGATTTGATATTCTTTGTTGTGGGTCCTGCTAAGAATGTGTACTTCGTGGCCTCACACAAAACATACATTACACACGTTCGCCAAGGTGTGATCCCACACATCGTAAAAAATAATTTTACCAGGTTTGAAAATGGAGGCTGTTTGGAACGAAGACTAGAACCATAAGCACCAGACTATGCGAGTCGATTCTAACAAGTTAAAACTGCAAAGCGATAACTAAGAAAAACGCCAGGTCAGCCATATCGAACAAAGTCTATGTACTTGAGGATGGTGTGAAGGTACTACCACACGGTCATTATTTAATTTCAGACCGAGTTGAATGTACAGAGTACAGAAAACAACTCGGTCTAAAAAAATTAACTTAAATTCACTAAAAAAAAAGTATAAATTTGGTGGGAGGTTTTTTTTTGGGGGGTAATTAGGTTTTTTTTTAATTCTTTTTTTTTCTCTATCACCAGCAATTTTAAATGTGTGTGTGTGTGCAAGGCAGATCACATTCCAGTATTTAATGCCGGCCCCGCCCCGGGCCCACCACAGCGGGCCCCCGGCGCCCGGCGCTTCCCGGCCCCGGCCGCCGCTGCGGCCGCCCCGGGGGGGAGGGAGGACCCCAAAATTTAAAATGTTGTAAGTAAAAGTGTATGATATTATTTCACAAGTGTGTGTGCACATTAGTCCAAATAAAAAAAAGTGTATTTATTTAAGTGTTTGTTTTTTTTTCTAGTGGCTATGTAAATGTTGTATTTTTTTTTTATTATAATTTTTTATTATAAATAAATTAAAAAAAAAAGTGTATTTTTTTTATTCATGTTTAATGTGCTTTTTTCAATGTAGTATTTTTTTTAAAGTATTGTCACCTTTTTTTATGTATATAATAAAAGAAAAAATTATTCTTTATTCTTCTTCTTCTCGTTATTATTCTTGAAGGGAGTAGTAGTAATAGGGAAATTATTTAGTCATTAGACAGTCATAGTCTACAGTTAGTTGTCCAGGTGAACTATTGAATGGAACAGGTATCAATTTAAAACACCATTCAGATCGTTTCTGTTTGGACCGTCAATGTCGGGCAAAACAACACTCTTAACTAAAATAATTAAAAAATGTGATAAAATGTTTGTGGAAAAGCCGAAAAAAATCTACTATTGCTATAGTATTTGGCAGGAGTCATATGATAAAATAAAAGCAATTGCTGCCACCTACAGGGGATTGGTGCAGATACAATTCATACAGGGACTTGATGTTTTCAGCATTATTGAACCAAACTCTTGGCTGATCATTGACGATCTGGCTGAATCTATTGAACAATGATCCCAGGAATTTCTACAACTGTTCATTGTTCACTCTCATCATGAACAGATTTCCGTTACTCTGGTTCTACACAATCTCTTTCATCGGAGCAAATGTATGCGAAAACTTGCATTGAACTGCACCTACTATATCATCTACAGAGTTGTTCGTGATTCTAGCTCGCTAATAACTCTCAATAAACAAATCTATCCAGGAGCCCCCAAATTTCTGCTCTCAGCATACAATCAGGCAACTAATAAACCCTACGGCTACATCCTATTGGATCGTAATCAAAATACACCCGAGGATCTGCGTGTAGTCACTGATATTTTTGACAATGAAATTACAGTATATCTCCCCGTGAACACTAAAAAGACCTATTAGTTGCTATCATGACACTGAAGAAACTACATGAAAATAGACATTTGTTTTCAGTTCTAAGCACTTCAAAACCTCCGCTTAGGAAAGCAATACTCAAACACGTTATTGACAACGATTTTATTAATATAATATCGGAACTTTTTTTAAATTTGATCGAAGTTTTTGTTCAAGTGACAGAAGTAGTTAATAAACAGGAAAAGCAACATCTTTCCATTGTAATTACATGGCTCTCTAAAAAGAAAGTAAAGAATTTAAAAAGGAAACGACTTCTTCAGGCAGGCGGTAGCTTTTTCAAACTTAAACTGCCAATAATTGCAGGAATTGTAAACAGTTTTTTCTAGAAGAGAATGGCAAAACCCTATAAATTGGCTCCACTAGAATTCGCTATCTCACCCTTCGAACACTTTGAGAACAATCTGAGTAAATTCCTTGACAATGAAAATATTGAGGATGATAAAAAAACTGCTTTTACTTCAAGATGCACTTCGCCGAGTGGACAAACACAAGTCCTATCGCTCGAAACCCGCTGCTGCTGCTGCTTATCCCAAAAAAGAATCATCTCCTTAGCATTTTACTGCTTCTTATACAAAATTAAATAAGTAATATTTGGATTAGATTGTATTTAAATTTGTAAATATACGCCCCCACTAATTTCTTGAAAAAATATCACGACTCCTATCCTATCTCTTGGAAAGTGATCATATTAAAGTTGAGAGCAATGGGCCAGGTATTATAATTCAAGGCAAGAGATATAATCTACTTGATTTAATCTATGATATGGTAACAAATTGTAAAGGACTTTTATCATTTGACAGTCATCTTTACAACTTTTTAAATACATTAAACGTCCTCAAAAGTCGTATTGGTCTTAGACAAATTCTAAAAAAATTTAATGAACATGCATCATCGTCATCATCAACAACAACAACAACATTGACACCATTAAAAAATGAACTTGAAGAAGAAGATTTTAAATCAATTTTGGAAAATACTAGCACACCACTGATAGCTAGACAAAAGCGAAGACGTATCAAGTCAACCTCACCATCACCACCACACACAGCCAGTATACAAAAGGGTAGCGGACGTTACACAACGTGTTTACCTTCAAACTGGTTGAATTTCTTAAATGTGCTTATGAAAGTATTGGTGTGTCGGGTAGTTTAAGGTACAAAAACGCAATGTACTAATTCACTGGTGGTCGAAATAAAATTTTACTCTACGATATAAAAAATTACTCACGTTACACTCTGAATTGACGTCATAGATTATTTGACAATCAAGCTATAACCAATAAATACAGTTACACAGTGCAGATAATGCAAGCAGATCTCCTGACTCTAGATGACATTCAAAGAAGTCAAAATACACTGTATAAGTATATCATACTTGCAATCAGTGTTTATAGTCGCTATGTATATGTAATTCCATTGCAATCAAAGAGAGGTGTTGAAGTTTCTCAGGCCATTGAAAGTATTCTCCAACAGGATACATATGAAAAAATTCAAACGGATCGTGGTAGTGAAGTTGTTAATCCCCATGTTGCAAAAGTACTAGAGAAATAAAATACACTGCTCTATCATAGTCACAGTCCTATAAAGGCTGCATTGGCCGAAAGATTGATAAGAACTATTCGACTTTTAATTTCAAAATATTATACATTGAAAAATACATCGGATTTTATTCACTATCTTGATAAAATCATGTTGATTTATAATCAATGACATCATCCATCGTTGTCCAACTCTACGCCAACGGAGGTTCATCATTCTGATCATGATACAATTGACACCTTTCTTAAACAGTATTCCAATGAATCGTCGGCTGTCAAGAAGATGAAAAATAAATTCAATGTTGGTGATACTGTTCGAATTAATAGAACAACTAATGTTTTTGAAAAGGAGAATTACTTATGGTCCACCGAACTTTTTAAAGTGGGAAAAATCCTTGACACTAAACCCGTAACTTATCGCATACGTGATACCAAAGTTGAGGAGAGTCTCGGTGGCTTTTATGACTTTTAATTACAAAAAATAAAGAATGGGAGTGAAATTTATCAAATTGAAAATATATAAAATATACGTGCTCGCGGAGGTAAAAAACATTTAATTGTTCTGTGTCTAGGTTACAACTCTGATTTTGATTCTTGGATCGGTATTGAAGATACTGACAATGCCCCTTGATCTCTATGTAAATTTCATGTCCGACGTTTCCGATCCTCTCTACAATGACTTGAATACGACAAGTGATTTTTGGACAAAACTCTTCCCCGCCATCAAATTTGACGGTGCATATGAAGTGTCTCTTGTCGACTGTATTCTCAAAAATACCTAAGACATCCTGAGAAAGGATCGTGTGTATGATATAAAAGTTATACCCTTCGATTGGATTATGAATGGGTTGGGCTATGCCGACTATGAATGGGTTGAAGCACTTAAATCTCGTGACTATCCACATGTCGGATTGAAATATATTGAATATGATAACATGGGGGATTTGTGTCGTACAATCAATAGAAAAATCTCATATCGTCGGAATGGTACATTCCATTTTAATTATTCATTTGAACATGATAGGATTTACAATAGCTCACCTGTTGACACTGAAACAATTATTCTCAATGACAACTTGAGAGATGTTCTTGGCTTTAAACAGAATATGATCAATGGGAAAAATGCTGGCACCGTTTACGGGATGGATCAAGTTATTTTTGCTGATTATCCACCTGTCTTCGCCTCTGACTCTTGCATATTTCTCTATGAATCCTTTGTGGAAACGTCGAGAGTTGGCAATTCAAATGTCCCCCTCCTATGTGTTCTTGAAAGAAAAACAACTCATGAACTTGTTCATCACTATAATATAAAGCATCTTCAGTATGTTCCTGTAAACACTTCGTATTAGGAACTCTGTCAGTTAACACTAAGAAGTGAATTGGGCGATCCTCTAGCAATAACAAAAGGCTTAGCTGTGATTACATGTCATTTTCGACCCATTGTCAGCGACAACGGTACAATAACCTAAAATGAACAATAGAAGAATTCCATTTGTCTGTCCCGATATTGCCTGTTATCTCGGCGCTTTGAGTCCACGTCAAATAGGCACTGGATTGGACTACTACAAGGGGCGTACTACAATGTCTGGCTACGGTCTTGGCAGCTGGTTTGCTAGGCTATTTCGTTCTGCACTACCCCTTGCCAGAAAATATATTATGCCAGCTGCGTCGAATTTTTCAGTCTCTATACTGCAGGTTTGGGATTCAGGTAAAAATTTTAAGGAGACTGTGAAGGAAAATATTAGATCTTCAGCAAGAGTAGTTGATGAACACTTAAAACCTCGACAAAATGGGGAGGGATTGACAAGGATGCGTTCGTGTAAGTCACTCAACAGTCTCTTCCCAGGCAGGAAGCAAAGAACATCAAAAAGGACTTTGAGAAACAAAACAACGAAGACCAATAAGCCGCAGAAGAAGAAACAGAAAAAGATTGTTAGATCAAAGAAGGAATTCTTCTCTTAAGATGACTTATCTCCCCCACAAGGAATCATATCCATCAATCAGTTCCTCATTGAATCTATTCAATGCTGAAAATGTTGATGTCAGTGTCAAGTATGGCTACTATGAACAATTTCATCCCCAACAACCCCTCTCGGAAAATATACACTTTCAAATATTTTCCAATGAAGACTATTTCATTGATATATCGTCAAAATTTATTGATTTAAATGTTGTGGTGAAGAAAAAATCAGATAATACAACTCCAAATGCCGGCGATGGTCTCTCCTATGAAAACTGTAATCTACACAACCTATTCAAACAAATTAATGTATTTATTAATGGAACATTGGTGAGCACTAGCAATAATTTATCAAACTATGCAAGCTACATACAATTTATGATGATGACACCAAAGGCTTACAAGGAGTTGAGAGGACAATCATTAGGCTATAAA
This sequence comes from Artemia sp. Qi Xiang Cuo, assembly GCF_049724085.1. Taxonomy (NCBI): domain Eukaryota; kingdom Metazoa; phylum Arthropoda; class Branchiopoda; order Anostraca; family Artemiidae; genus Artemia; species Artemia sp. Qi Xiang Cuo. The sequence goes on along the minus strand of NC_142794.1, from coordinate 105,311,957 downwards.
TATCGAACAGGTGTTGATACTGACGGTGAGTTGACTACTGCAGTCACCCAGGAGTATCATCTATGTGGAAAATTAAATCATGAGATATTCAATATATCCCAATGGCTACCCCCCAATGTCAAGATTGACATAAAGTTACAGATGGCCCCATCGAATTTAATTTTGAGAAAAACACTTCCTGCAGGACCCGATGCAAATGTCATTGTCACATCGGCAATTCTCCACGTCCGAAAACAACAGGTTATGAGCTCTGTTGCATTGGCAGTGGAGAAGCTGAGAGCAAATGGTAACAACATTAAACTTCTTGTCCCCCATACGATCACCATTCAACGTCACATTGCCAACGGCTCTCGTAGCTTTACCGATTCATCATTTATCAATGGAGAAATCCCTTCAAAATTGGCTTTGGCCTTTGTGAAGAGTGGCAGTGCCGTTGGATCCTGGACTGAATCCCCCCATGATTTTAATTTTTTCGGTCTATCTAGCCTCGTGTGCAAAGTGAATGGTATTCCACTCTACACTCTATCATTTGACAAAAAATCCTATAGAACTCTGTACGAATTGACCCTGCAATCCCTAGATCATGACTCTCAAATATTTGAAAATGGAATAACCGATTCAATGTTTTCACAAAATCATGGTGTTATTGTTTTGTATTTGTCAGGCACACAAGATATGAGCATAGTACGAACTGGGAATGTACATTTAGAGTGTAAATTTGCCAATGCTCTGACCGAGAGTATCACGTTAATATCAATGAGTCAATTTGAAACCTATTGGGAAGTCACCCCCGACGGCAGTGTTCTACTAGACCTAGCACCATGAACACAAAACAAATCATCAACGTATTTAGTATGGATCCATACAGGTCCCAATTCAAGTCCTATTGCATACCCTCGGACTTCATTGAAAAAATTCCAAGTGTTAACAATACCCTAATCATTGTTAATAGCAGTCCATCGACTTTGAAGACCGGTCATTGGCTATGCATCTTTCAAACAGCGAAGAATATTGAATTTTTGACCCTATTGGCCTATTATATAAATTCTACGTTCCTTATATAAGCAACTTTATTGGAAGCAGGGGGAAAACCATTATTCAAAATCAACGAAGAGTATAGGATTTAGCAACTAAGGCATGTGGCTTTCATGCACTACTCTTTTTCATGTTCAGATGTCGTGGCTACACCTACAAGCAGTTTCTCGACATCTACGTTGACTTACCTCGATTGAACGACTTTCTAGTGGAGAATATACTTACAAGTGTATTTAATATTGATTTTAGTGCCATAATAATAAAATTTTCTAAATATTTATTTTAAATTGTTTATTAATAAAAAAAAATTATATACATGATAAAAACGACTTTTCTACTCTTTAGATTTCATCCACTACTAGGTATTTGTCGACAACAACTAGTGCAGGTAGATTATCTGAATTCACAGTGTACTGATCCTGATGGACTGCAATGTCAGGGTCACATTTTCTACAGTAGAATGTGACTTCACTCTTGTCATATCTCTTTGTATAGTCAATGATACTGTTATCATTCATTCTATAGAATTCACATGTTTCAATTTGCTTATTTGAAGCAATTTCACAAACAGTGTCCTCAAGTGTCGAATCACATTCCGTCACTGCCAAATAAAAATCAGTGGGCTTATAATCATAACACGCAGTGTCTTCACAACGATGACGTAGAAACCATATTTTCTTGTTGTTCCAACAGTTGAATCGTTGACCTGGCTCTTCCTCCCAGAACAATCTAAAACCGCGACAATGCCAATCTCGTAGCAATAAACTAAAATCACGGTTAGGATTCTTTCCAATCATACCAGAATATGTATTTCTCCATTGCTTGCATTAATTCAGTTGACACTTGGAACTGAAAAAGCCTCTAGGATAAGAGTGAAGCGCCTCCTTAAGACAGGAAGTATAACCTAGAATTAGTACAGCGTATCCTCTATTCACTTTAAATAGTATTCATAGTACAAAATTTTCATCATGCTCATCAATCACTGTGAAATTCTCACATGATGATGACCATCTGCCCGGGGAGTACATATATGACGGACATGTATAGAACATTTTGTCATGTTTTGATACTCTTACTACCACAATGAAACTGAGCTAGCAACAACAAAAATTGTCTGAGATAGAGAGAGAGATAGGAGTAAATCATCCTTGAACACCATCTTTCTCATGAAAAAAGTCCCAAAATTTCTAAACTATTGTTTAAAAGCATGTCCACAATATCATTTTGCTGTGTCGTGATCAATATATCAATAAATTGTGTAAATGCATTTGGACCACGATGTAGAAGCTTCGTACAATAGTCTAATTATGGAGAATCAGTTTTCATTATATCGACAAGCATTCCTCGAGAAAATATCTTCCTTTGAATAGACAACTCTAGAAAATCATCATCTAGAATTAAACATTTTTCCATATGAACTAGATTCCTCATGATTCGCTCTTTCTCGAATCTATCCATTTTAAGAGTCCTAACTCTCTCACAACCAACTTCAGACTAATCAGAATTTATTTTTTCTACTCTAGAAAATATACGTTTGTCTACTATAGAAAGAAAAAAAAACATTGATTTAGAAACAATTTTATTGAACATAATTACAATAGTAATATTCACTGATGCATTTTGTTCTCATCAATATATTTCGATAGGACATCTAATGCTGACCGAAGTTTATTTATATGGAGAATATTCACTTTTCCAGCAAAACACAGTTGCTGCTCCTGCTTAAATTTGCTTAATGATATCATGTATTTCTAGTGGACATAAATAATGTCCCATTCAAGACATAGGCCCCAGCTAGCGGTTATTTCAACAGCTACATTAAGTACTCCTATATAGTGGCTGCTGCTGCTGTCAGTTCCATCATTAATCTCCTACAGTGTAAATGCACCACTCATTTTTTATCCACTAATATCCTCTCAAATAAACTACTCTCTCTCTCTGAATTCAATTCTCTTACTAATATGAACTACAACGAAAATTACTCCTTATATCCGAATCCCACTACTAATCAAGTAGTTAGTGTGACCGTCGCTCTCTCTCTGTTTAACCTCCAAAAAATCGATGTCATAATAGAAAACCCGTCTGGTAAGGTAAGTATCGTTCATTGTAATAGGCAAATGGCCATGGTAACCCAATTACTTGAAAATATACACACATATCAACGCCTCAGGCTTGTGAAAGTGCATGTGTTCGTGAAATCTTATATGCTCTTACTACTAAAACGAACAGAAATTATTCCGTATATGAAAGGGGCTGTCCCCTCCTCAACGCCTCGCTCTTTACGCTAAAGTTTGACTCTGTCTCACAACTTAATTTTTTAAAACAATAAAAAACTTTGTCGTAAAGAGCGAGGCGTTGAGGAGGGGATAGCCCCTTTCATATACGGAATAATTTCTGTTCGTTTTAATTTTAATGTCGCTCCTTACTTTCAGTTTAAAAAACTTGTTTTTTTTTATTTAATAAAGAATAAAAAGCGTGCAATCAACATAAAGAAATATAGTAAATATATGGAAAATCATAAAAGACATAAAATGTCATTAAAAATATCACATTTTAATTTTGAAGTTGCTGGGTGGATATTGCCAGAAAAGTAGTCCCTAAAGGATACTGACGTTAAGTCATCTATGTTCTGTGATTCACCATATATTTGAGTTTAATATTCAGTCATCTGTATACAAGCCATAGCACAACAAGCTGTAACAATAAAAATAATAAAAATATAATTATTCCTAGGAAAATAGAACATTTTTTAGTGTAAATAAAAACCGTATTTTTTGGTTTTAAAGTAGTAAAGCTCAATTAAAAATTAAATGCTACGGATAGGCCATCTTGCTAAATTAAGATAGGCGCTATCAAGGCGGCACACTTGTGCCTCTTTAAAGAGGCGACCCACCACAATGTTAAGTGATTTTCGGTCCTAGCGGTCGCAGAGAGACGGCGGTAATTGCATTTTGTAGCCTAAGCTCAAACTAAGAAACATGCAAAATATCACCCCCCCCCCCCTCCGACTTCATCTTCATGGGGGAAAGTGGGCCGGAATTTTCGACCCTCCCACCACAGCCCCCCTTTAACGTTTTCCGATCGGGCTGAAATTTGGAGGATAAGCTTTCCTGGAGCCTGGGAGCTTATCCTCAAAATTTCAGCTCAATCCAATCACTCCTTCCGATCACTTCCTGTTTTCCAAAAACCAAATATACCCACTTAATGTTCATCAAATTATTTTTTTTTGTTAGCCACGCCTACAGGCCACAGTTGGCAACGAATCCGGGTGAATGAGGACTCATTCGATGCGGATTTTGACCTGTTAGGGCCTTTTGATATTTTCAGACCGAAAAAATTATCCCCCCGATTTATATTTACGAAAAACCTCGTTTTCCAATAAGAGCCCATGTTAATTTTTGAAATTCCTAAAAGCATAGTATTTCATTATTAAATTAGATAAAAATAGTCCTCTTAACCTGACAAGACCGACTGCAAGCTTCCGAAAATTCCAGCTCTTTCCCAAAAGTTTTTTTTGTCGAAAAACGAAAATCTTACTTTGTATTTGCTTGCGTCGAAAATAGATATCATAGACTAAAAATAAATTATCAACAGTCTCTGATGGTATAGGGGTCACTATTGTTGCCTCTCATGCGGAAGACCCGGGTTCGATTCCCCGTAGGAGTAAATTTTTTATATATAGAATTTAAAGTAGTATCTCTTAAATTTAAAGTTTAAAAAAGAAACTCAGTTTCTTTTTTAAATCCAATCTATTAAATTCTTCGACTTAACAGGCGTCTCCATAAGAATATCACAGTCGGCCTTCAGCTTACAGGCAAGTCTCCACTGCTTTGATAACATGCCGTATACCCACGCTCTCGAAGAAAATTTGGAAAAAGAAACTACTACTGTGTATTGGATTTGATTATTCAGGAATTAAAAGCCCTAACAAAAGAATCTTCAAAAGTGGGGATTTTGGGGGCGGCAGCCCTCCCAATTTTAACTCCTTTGCATGATCAGCTAACTGTTAGTCAAGCAATGATAAGTAATAAACTGTACAAAAACGTGCAGAAATTATTTGAAAAAAAAACAAGTTTTCTAAAGAGTTAAAGAGGCTGAGTCACAAGTTCGAACCTTAAAACGAACTGGGATTAGGAGGCACAGTTGGGGTTATTAAAGGCCTGTAGCCTGCAATCAGTTGGTCGTACCAAGTTTATCACATTATAGCTTGTTATCGGTTAGGGAAAAATCTCCTGTAAAAAATCCAGCAAACAGGCTCAGTACTGTTTCTAATCAAAAAGATGCAATAGGATGTTCTTACGGTAAAAAATTCCAGAAGACTTCGTTCGTGTTGCAAAGCATTTCTTGCAAGGGAAAAAGCGGGGGTTGAGGGGGGCGAAAGACCCCCAAATAAAAACCTTAACAAAAGAGGCTGCAAAAGCGGGGGGTTTGGGGGCGGCAGCCCCCCAACTGTACCTTCTAATCCCTGTACGTTTTAAGGTTCGAAATTGTGACTCAGCCTCTTTAACTCTTTAGAAAACGTAGTTTTTTTTCAAATACTTCTAATAATAGATAGTCGCTATTCTTATAATAGATAGGTGCTATTCTAAAAGCTAACCAAGCGAGCATTTTACATTCAGTCATTAATGTTCCACACAAATGAAGCCTAAACGTTTCTCGCGATAAATATGATTTTACCTTCTGAATACAAGCGAAAGCACAAACAGTTGTAACAATAATAATAATAGCATTACACCTATTACGCCAATTGTACTGAAAACCTATTATGCCAATTTCAGAAACACTGCGATAACATAACTAATGGTAGCCAAATAACATCAAAAGTGAAGAGGTAAAAATGTTAAACATGGCACACCCAAACTCAGCAAAATTGTTTCATTTTCAAAATAGAAATTGCTAAAGGAGCCTATATCCTTTTAAAATGTTTAACTTAAGATAGATTGAAGTAAATCATTATTTCCAAGCTAAAAATATCCACCCCACCCCCTGGTAATTGCAAGTTTTTGATCCCTGGAAGAAATATGACTTCATGATTTGATTTATAAAAGAGCTTGAATTCTTCACATCTTTTGGTAACGTTTTGGTCCTCTGAAAATAAAAACCATGGTATGAATTAAAGTTTATATTGAAAAATTGAGAATAGTTTTTTTTTACAGAGGATTAAAATTGTATGTAGAAAACTCAGGCATTGATCTTCTACCGCTTCTGGAACGTTTTTTTCTCTCGCAATAAAAATATAACATAGTGGAAAGTTTAGCTGTATAAGCGTAGTAGTAGTACCGTTTCAAGTATGGCCTATTTGGTCAATTGATCTTTCCCTTCGTCCATTCCCCCAAAGTTGATTTCATTCAACTTAATACCCTCGGTCAATCTTGACATAAGCTCTTTCGATGACATGTATGCATTTAACATGTTTTGAGTTAGCTTTAAACTCCTCTTAATATTCTCTGAAAGTTTTAGCTTAATGTAATTGGTCTTTTTGAATACTAAAGCTAAACAAGCCCTCTGTCATGATAACAATTGCTATACGTAAACAACGTTTAAATTGCATAACTTACAGTCTTTGCCCTGAGGGCTATAGGAGGTTGATATCCCCAGAGACATAGCTACTAGACTTTTCAATCATGCCTGAACAAAATGGCTGTCTCAAAAGTCTGATTGGTTATATTTGACAAATTAGTGGATGTAAGAGGCGGCCAGTTACCCTTCAATGACTTTTGACTCTTAAAAAGGGGACTGAAATTATCAATTTCCAATCGAAAAAGCTCCTTCCGAAGTTTTTATGATAACTTCTTCTATACGAAGGGTATTGGTAAAAAATAATAATACATTATGTCCACATTGCTCTTTGCTTGGCACGACTATTGTGTTGCCTATGATAGTCTTTTTAATCTTAGATCCTCTCACTGATCTGACCTTATGTTAGGTTTCATGTGCCTTCAGAGGCAACTAGGACATTGACAAGGAGTCTCTAGCCCTTCAATATCCTGCTGCTGCCAGAAAATATCCCTGCTCAGGTTACAGCAATTTGTTAAGAGTATATATTTCTGAATGTATGGGAAGCGCAAGCTGTCCTATGGACGAACTTGGTTCCTTGATCCTGTAGGTAGCTGCTGGGGGGTTGATTCTAGAAACTATGGGTTCAGGATTACAGGATTGAACAGGATGTACACTGACTATGGATCAGAATCAGGAAAATTTGAATCGGGAGTCAAAAGACACGTTACAGGGAAGAGACCCTACAGGCAGGATTAGAGAGGGTATTATCATGGATCCTTTCGATAGCCAGCCCCCACAAGCATGTGTTGATTTTCCACTTGAAGCTTGCTGGATCTCACCTCGTCCAATAGTTCCTATTGAAAATCCACAGCTACCATCTGGAATACCACCACCTCACACGCAAAAAACCTCATCATATTTGTATGATAAAAAGCCACAGAAGTGCGATTTATGTCAGCAAGGTTGCATATATCTGAGTGACCTCCCTAGACACAAGATGATTCACACCGGTGGAAAGCCATTCACGTGAGATTTATGTCAGAAAGCCTTTATTCAAAATAGCGACCTCACTAAACACATGATGATCCACACCGGTGAAAAATCATTCAAGTGTGATTGATGTCAGAAAGCTTTTATTCAGAATAGTGACCTCACTAAACACATGAGGTACCACACCGGTGAAAATCCATTAGAGTTCGTCCAATACAGAAAGAGGTTTTCACTAAAATCTGATCTTACTAAACACAAAAGGAATTTAGTATGTTTCAGATACTGGAAGGAATAAATGAGAATCTTACTGAAGATGGGAAGGGAGTGAAAGGAATACTAAAGGGTAAGGGGTGCTGAAATGAAATCTTACTAAACCGCAAAGACGCAATACGGTGAAGATCCATACAAGTTTGATAGAGGTAACGAAAGTTTATTTACTAGGTTGTTCTTTCTGTAAAATATGATATTATACTCAAGAAAAACAACTTTTCAAACTATGGACTGTGGTTCACCTTTGGCTAGGTTACAGCAGCTGCCGCAGCCTTGATTTGGCCAAGCCAGTTCCAATTGTTGATATTTTTCAATCCGACACCATTTTTAGGGGATTAAGGCTATTTTTGTTACTTTGGGACGTACCTTATTTTTACCTTATTTTTGTTATAGTATTTTTGTTACCGTCTGTATTGCTGTTTGTGTATGTGTAACTGTGTTCGTGCATGTGTGTCTGTCTCTCAGTGTGCGTGTATCTGTCCGTCTATCTGTCTGTCTGAGTGTCTGTCTATCTGTGCGTATGTGTGTGTCTGTCTGTGTATTTGTGTCTCTCTGTATCTGCGTGTGTGTCTGTGTGTGTGTGTTTGTTTCTCTCCGTCTCTCTGTCTGTCTATCTGTCCGTCTTTCTGTTCGTGTGTGTCTGTTTGTTTGTGTGTACGTTTGTGTGCGTCTTTCTCTGTGGGCATATCTGCCTGTCATCTCTGTGTGTGTTTCTGTCTCTATGTGTGTTTTTGTTTGTCTCTCTGTCTGTGCTTGTGTGTCTGCGCATATGTTTCTGTGTGTCGGTGTGTGTGTGTATCTGTCCGTATAACTGTCTGTATGTGTGTGTGCATGCGTGTCCATCTCTCTCTCTCTTTCTCTCTCTCTCTCCATTTCTGTATATCTGTCTGTCTTTCTGTCAGTCTGTCTATCTGTCCCTCTGTGGCTGTGTGTTTTCGTGCAGGTCTGTCTTTGCTTGTTTATGTATCTGACCGTCTGTGTGTGTGTTTTTTTTGTGTGTGCGTGTGTGCCTGTCTCTGTCTGTGTGTTTGTATCTGTCCATCTATTTGTCTGTGTATTTGTGTGTCTGTCTGTTTGTGTGTTTGTGTCAGTGTATGTGTTTTTCTCTCTGTTTGTGTTTATCTGTCCGTCTGTCTGTCTCTGCCTGTGTGCGTGTGTGTTTGTAGGTGTGTGTGTCTTTGTGTGAGTTTGTTTTTCCTTGTGTGTGTTTGTGTGCGCGTGCGTCTGGATGTGCGTCTTTGTGTGTTTCTGTGTGTGTGTGTGTGACTTTGTTTGTCTGTCTTTCTGTCTGTTTATCCGTCTCTCAGTCTGTGTGTATGTTTTTGTGTGTCCGTGTGTGTGTGTTTGTGTGTGTGTGTGTATGTGTATGTGTGTCGCTGTCTGTCTGTGTGTGTGTGTCTGTCTTTGCCTGTGTGTTTTAGTGTCTGCGTCTGTATGCATATGTCTGTGTCTGTAATTGCGCTTCTCTGCGTGTGTGGCTCTGTTTTTGTGTGTGTGCTTTTGATATTGATTTTAGAAAAAATCCTGTTCATTTGTGTCAGACTTTGGTAAAAACCACTGGAAATTCCCATTGACGTCTCTCTGACTTCTTAAAAAAAATGTTATGTGTGTTTGATCTTGGAATAAAATCCGGTTCATCTCTCTCATACTTTGGTGAAAACCCTATTCACCTATCTCAGACTCTAGTACACCCCCTGCGAGCCTGCTAATTCTGCCTGTGTCTCTGGAAATTTATGTTCTTGCATCTCTGACTTTTGAATACACATTCTAAACGTTGGAGTTGCTAGTGTACCCTAAAAATAATAGAAACAGAACAAAGTAATGAAATGAAATATTATCATTGAAATAATGACAGGCTCAATATTAAATGTTATTAATATCATCATGAAAAAATTTCAATGTTTCGAATCCGTTTCAAAAATAGTTCATCATGTATTCTCTTGACATGGCACTTATCCTATTTTGGGGTCTTACACGGCTTTTAACATGGTTTCCCCTACAAGCTCATCACACATTTCATCATTGCTATTATTGTGTTCAATGAATGTATCTGTTGGTAAACTTCCGATTGTACTAGTAACGTTTGTAGGCGCTTTGCTAATCATATCGTTCTCTTTGTATTCCTTAATGATATTATCTTCCAATGAGTTTTTTTTATTTTGATTGTGATTTCATTGTCTATTACCACAATATTTTTACTTAAGTGTTAGTTTCAACGCGTAGATAAGATATGGTTTTCTTTTTCATTTTTTCTTTGCTTTCTTTTTCCCTTTGCTTTCATTTGAATGCTAATATTAGAAAGATGGCAACACGATTTATCAACAGGTAAAATGTTACCAGAACCATAAGCAAGAAGTTGGCCCTCCTTATGAACTATTAGTTTTAAGCTTGCATTCTCTTAGATTGCTATCATCTAAATAAATCCCACTCTGGCATATCCATCATCAGTAGAAGTATTAGTTTCCATAGTGATATTCCAAAGAATATGTAAAATTTTGTGATCTGTTTTAACTTTTCATTCGAATGGCACTGCTGACTTCTGTCAGCCGAAATTGTTTTCAGCCAAAATTAAAGATCTGAATGCTGAATTAGTCTTCAAAAGACTTAAATAACAGCTTTAAAATATAAGAAACATTTTTTTGAAATAGCTAGAAATTTACATTATAAAAGTAAGAGTTTCCTATTGAGATACTTGAAATTCAGTAATAGATCGTCTTCCAAAGCCACATGGACCGTTTTAGATGCACTACCAGACGGGAACTTTCATATCCAGATCCCCCATATCCTGAATAAAGCTCCTGGCTTCCATATCCGGAGTAATAACTTTGTGTTCCATATCTTGAGTAAAGGCCTGGATTTTAATTTCCTCCAGAAAAGTCGAGGTGGCCATGATTGTCTTGTTCACAGCTTTGCCTATTATCATAACCTCTTTGTCTATTTGTAAATTTATAGTCATAATAGTCTTGTCTGTCTCTATGACTGGAGCCGTTATCCCCTGCTCAAAGAAGGCCATCCATTAGTCCACCAGGAACACCACCGACAGGTCAAATACTTGAACTCACTACTAGGGCTTTAGGAATATCAGTGGGAAAACTTGAAATATATAATACAGAATACAGAAACCCTATTAAAGGTTAGATAAATTTATTTCCCATCATATACGCAAAATACATTACTGATAGAGTAATAAAGAAAGAAAAGGAAAAAAAACAAATCAATTCTTACAAATACAAAAAAAAAAACAAAGAAGAACTGATAGGAAGAAAACAAATTACAATTAAGTGCAGTCATATTTAATAACAAACGCGTGATCAACAAAGGACAATTTCAGATGTGCTTTTGCTGATAATCTGCCTCCCATATCTCTCATTGCTTTTCTTCACCATAGACACTGGACTAGCAACTCCGTACCGCGAGGAGAGGGAACTGTTGTTAGTCCAGAGAGGTAGCCGTAACAAATATTTCACATAGTTGTAGAAACACTTCCATATATCCTTTATATCTGAAGCAGTAATAAGAGACCAGAATGGTTCAAGGGCGAGAATATGCAGAACAACAATATAAACACTAGCTAATATACGGCGGCTAAATTTAAATTTTAATGCAACTATTAAATCGTAAGCATTCCTAGATTATCCGGAAAAAAATCTTTCAGAAGTTGACACGTGGCACAAAAATTATACCCAGTCGGTACACCAAGATAGGTCAGTGCATCCTTTGCTTTAATAAAATTTTTGCCCAACAGAACATTTGTCGGGTAATCTGAGCGGTAATTGAACACCAAGAACTCAGTCGTACCCTCATTAAACCGAAGACCAATACGATTATACTCCCTATTATATCGAGAATTTGACAATTTTCCTCTATTCCAAAGGAGGTTCTACTAATATCTAGGATGTCATCCGCATAGTTAGCTAGCAAAACATCAATACCTTTGAATACAAACGAATTAGAAAATTCTGTTGTGGCACAGTGACATTATTATTAAACAGGTCCGGAAAAGTAAGAGTACCCTGTCTAATACCTTTTTTTACTGTAATTGAAGGAGTAAGTTCCACCGTACCAGGTGAGATGGTGAAAAGTAGTGACCTATCTTCAGTTTCAAGCACATCCCTAGGTACTACTCCTTTCTTCCAATGGTTTAGCGGTGCAAGAAGAAGATGTAACGGTGCATCCCTCTTTTGGTGACCAGGTTTCGCAATTTAGTTTCTAGGAGAAATTCCCGGATCTTTCAGTATGATTACTTTGAATGTGGTCGGGATAATAGACAAGTTCAAATAATAAGGGAAATGAAGCTCCTTGCACGTGTTCAATGCGGAGAGCTGTTTGTATCAGAGCCCTCTGACGTCACGACACCCCTGTGTATTTCAAGCACAGCCCTGCTACGTCACGGTATCTCTGTTTATTTCAAGCTTATGCCCTTTTACGTCATGCGACCCACCCCTGTGTGTTTCAGGCACAGTCCTCCCTAGATTTCAAAACGCAGCCCTGTTACGTCACGGTACCCCTGTGTATTTCAAGCACAAGCCCTGTTACTTCACGCGACACGCTCCTGTGTTTTACTGTGACAAACCTTGTTACGTCACGCGACATACCCCTGTGTTTGTCTGCGAAAGCCCTATCCCTTTTCCTGTGAAAGCCTTCTGACGTCACGGCAACACACCCTCACGACTTAAAGGATTAGATAAGTGGAGATAGCAACCCCTCAAGCCATTCCACCAACAGAATGTGGTCACGACACACCCCTCTGGACTCCAGTGACTTCAAACGACTTACCCCCCTTTAAACGCTCGTCTAATATGCTTGACGCAATCTAATGTAACCCTGCCCCAAGAACCATGGGGAATCCCCGCTTATAACGTAAAGACAGCAACACATTACATAATGATTGCGTATCACTGTCACATAACCCTTGTTTGACATTTCATTTTTCACCCGAAACACTCAGTACATTTTTCTTTCTTTCTTTCTTTAGTTCTTTTTTTTTCTATAGTTCTTGACCCCACCAGGGCTCGAAAGGTCATTCCCATCCAACCGATTTGTGCCTTAACTGGAGGACTTACAAGATTCCTAATATTCTTTATTAGAGAAATACTTTCAGTAAAAAACACAATCCCCTTTACGTCACTGGTGCTCCCTAGCAAGCACCTTTGTTTTTCCATGCACCTGCAACATTTAACACGAAGCTAGGGAGTATTGATTTTCAGAGACAATCACTGTCATGGTATTTATAATGATAAGGGGAAAATGGATCGGTTATTTGCGTGTGTTATTAGATTTCAAACTATCGTGACAATATGCTTCCTCTCCCCTTCATTCAATACCGGAGGAATAAGGTGATATTAGATAGAAATTTAAGACAAATTAAAACCTTTTAAGGAAAATACCTGGTTTTTATTAGCTAAATATATGAATATTTCACAATATCCTAACAATAGGCCCCCACCCACCACCTAGAAATCATTTCCAGAGGGTGCCTTGATAAAACATGCATATTTTTTAGCATTATTGAGTCTAATAAAAGGAAAGTAATATATACAACAGCATGCGCACTTTACAGAAAGATGGGAGAAGAGGACTCCATTCAAGTATTTTCAGAGTATTTTTTTGCGCAAAGCTGTAATTTTCAAGTGTTTAATTTTTAAATGTTTTTAGGGGTTATTGTCACTCCAGCTGGGGCCCACCACAACCTGCCACGGGTACCAACCTGGCCGTCGTGGGTACCGTTCGCAGCCAGCCTCTGAGGGAGTGCCGTCCCTCCGTGCGGTTTGTCTCAGTCCTCACGCAACCCAGGGGGCATTTTTTCAGCAAAAACATCAAAACTTGCAAATGGAAATTTCATTTCGAGAAATTACTGTTTCCAAGGCAAATATGCATTCCTGTATCTAGCAGTCACCTGGCAAGATTCCCGCTCCTGACAGGTGACCCGGAATTCCAAGTGATCTTATATTTCTTCAGTATTGGCTTGATTTCCACCCATTTTTAGCATATTGTTTTCTGGAAGATCCCCAGGATTTCCGTGACCAGGTCTAATATGGATGACACCATCAAATCTTACAAGATAGACTCCAGGACCCCGTGGGGGGATCCCCGAGCATGGCACACACGTGGGTGCAGCGTTAAAAACGGCGGTGCACATCTTAAGCAATAACATTTAATGGGTGAGGTTGGAAGATAAGTGGCTCATCTTGCGAGAAGAGTAGATACCCAAACCGTCAAAAAGTATACTTATGAGTCAGAGCGAAATTACGCTGTGATACTGTTTTCACAAACCTCTGAGGGCAATTTTGATTAAGGATATGCTAGCACTCAAGTATTTTCTTAACAATTATTTGCCATGTTTTAGGAATTGGACTCAGCATATTGGAAGCGCCAGGAATTAGAGTTGAAATTTACTATAAATTTAAAATCTAGTTAAACGAACCTTTGAAACAAGACTCTGAAGTTAGAGTCTTAAGGATGCCCCCCTGATTTTTTTCCCTGGGACACCAAGCATTCTTGGGCTAAAAGTTTCTTGACAATAAGCAGTAATCACGTTTTGCTTGCCCTACGACACCAGTCATCATCAGTGTAAGCGTCTTCTAACATTTGAAAAACAAAAACACACACACACACGCACACAGAAACACACACACACACGCACACACACACATACACACTTAAAAACACACGCACACTCACACGAACACACAAACACACGCAACTTCACCCGTCAAAGTTAACAAATTTCTTGTAGAAACAACAATTTTTTCGTCAGTGATAACAAATTTTCTTATAAAACTAGCAAGTTTTCCATAAAAGATAACAAATTTTTCTTAGAAGTAACAATTTTATCGCTTATAATAACAAGTGTTCTCTCAGAAGTAGCAATTTTTCCCCAACACTAACAAATTTTCTCATCAAAGTAACAACTTTTTCCTTAATACTAACAGACTCTTACTTAACACTATCAAGTAATTGCGTGGGCGTGTCGCTTGAAGTAACAGTAAAAACTTTAAGAACTTTGTTAGTATTAAGGAAAAAGTTGTTACTTCAAAGAGAAAATTTGTTAGTGTTAGGGAAAACTTACTACTTCTAAGAGAACACTTGTTAACATAAATGAAAACATTCTTACTTCTAGGAAAAATCTGGTATCTTTGACAGAAAACTTGTTACTTCTAACAAATAACTTGTTATCACTGACGAAAAAATTGATACGTCTAAAAGAAATTTTATAGTGTTAAGTAAAACTTTGTTTGTATTAAGGAAAAATGTTGTTACTTCGAATAAAAAATATGTTAGTGTTAAAAGAAAAACTTGCCATTTCTGACATAAAACTTAAATCATAAACGTTATCATAAACAAAAAATTTTTTTACTTCTAAGACAAATTTTTTGTCTTTGACAGGAAACTTGCTACTTCTAAAGGAAAAATTGCTATCATTGACAAAATTTTTAATTCTATGACAAATTTGTTATCATTGATGGAAAACTTGGTGCTATTAGAAAGAATTTAGTACTGTTAAGAAAAACCTGTTACTTCTAAGAGAAATTTGATAGTGATAAGTAATAGTTTGCTAGTATTAGGGGAAAATGTTGTTACCTTGAAGAGAAAAATTTGTTAGTGTTAAGGAAAACTTGCTAATTCCGACAGAAAACTGGTTATCATCAACAAAAAATTGTTATTTCAACGAAAATTTGTTATCTTGGACAGAAAAACTTGCTATTTCTAACGAAAAAATTGTTATCATTGACGAAAAATTTTTATTTCTAAGAGAAATTTGTTATCTTTGACAGAAAACTTGGTACTATTAGAAAAAATTTGTTAGTGTTAAGAAAACATCTGTTACTTCTAAGAGAAATTTGATAGTGTTAAGTAAAAGTTTTTAGTATTAGGGAAACAGTTCTTATTTCGAAGAAAAAATTTGTTAGTGTTAGGGAAAACTTGCTACTTCTGAGAAAAAACTTGTTATCATAAACGAAAAAATTGTTACTTCTAGGAAATTTCTTTTATGTTTGACAGAAAACTTGCTACTTCTAACAAATAACATGTTATTACTGACGAACAAATTGTTAATTATAAGAGAAATTTGATAATGTTAAGTAAAAATTTTTAGTATTAGGGAAACAGTTCTTACTTCGAAGAAAAAATTTGTTAGTGTTAGGGAAAACTTGCTACTTCTGACAGACAACTTGTTATCATAAACGAAAAAATTGTTACTTCTAGGAAATTTCTTTTATGTTTGACAGAAAACTTGCTACTTCTAACAAATAACATGTTATTACTGACGAACAAATTGTTAATTCTAAGAGAAATTTGATAGTTTTACGTAAAACTTCCTTAGTATTAAGGGAAAAAGTTGTTACTTCGAAGGGAGAATTTTTTAGTGTTAAGGAAAACTAGCTACTTCTGACAGAAAACTTGTTATCATAAACAAAATGGTTACTTCGAAGAATAATTTGGTTTCTTCGAGGGAACACTTGGTGCTATTAGAAAAAAATTTACTGTCAAGAAAAGCCTGTTACTTCTAAGAGAAATCTGATAGCGTAAAATAAAAGTTTGCGAGTATTAAGGAAAAGTTGTTACTTCAATGACAAAATTTGTTAGTGTTAAGGAAAACTTGCTACTTCAGTCAGAAAACTTGTTATCATAAACGAAAAATGGTTACTTCTAAGAATAATTTGGTATCTTTGACGGAAGACTTGGTGCTATTAGAAAAAAACCGTTAACGTTAAGAAAAACCTGTTACTTCTAAGAGAAACTTGATTTTGTTAACTAAAAGTTTGATAGTATTAAGGAAAAGTTGCTACTTCAATGACAAAATTTGTTAGTGTTAAGGAAAACTTACTACTTCTAACAGAAAACTTCTTATCTTAAACGAAAAAATGTTACTTCTAAGAAAATTGTTATCTTTGAGAGAAAAATTGCTAGTTCTAACAGATAACCTGTTATCACTGACGAAAAATTGTTACTTCTAAGAGAAAATTGACAGTGTTAAGTAAGAGTTTGTTAGTGTTGAGAAAAAGTTGTTACTTCGGTGAGAAAATTTGTTAGTGTTAAGTAAAACTTGCTACTTCTGACAGAAAACTTGTTATCATAAACGATAAAATTGTTACTTCTAAGAAATTTTTTTTATCTGTGATAGAAAACGTGCTAGGTCTAACAGAAAACCTGTTATCACTGACAAAAAAATTGTTATTTCTAGGAGAAATTTGTTAACTTTGACGGTGAACTTGTGTGTGTGTGTTTGTGTGTGTGTGTTTGACTATGTGTCTGTGTTTGTGTGTGTATGTGTTTGTGTGTGTGTTTCTGTTTGTGCGTGTGTAAGTGTATGTGTGTGTGTTTGTGTGTATGTGTGTGTGTTTCAATTGACAGAAGATGCTTACATTGATGATAACTGGTGTCGTAGGGCTCGTAAAACGTGATTATTGATTATTATCAAGAAACGTGAAACCCAAGAATGCTTGGTGTTCCAGGGGAAAAAATCGGGGAGGGGGGGGGGCAGCCGTAAAACTCTAAAATCAGTGTCTTGTTTTAAAGGTTATTTTAACTAGATTTTTCATTTATAGTCAATTTTAACTGTAATTCCTGGCGCTTTTTAATTTGCTTAGTTGAATTCCTAAAATATGGTAAATAATTGTTTAAAAAATCCTTGAGTGCTATCATAGTCCTTAGTCAAAATTGCCTACAGATGTTTTTGAAAATAGTGTCGCAGTGCCATTTTGCTCTGGCTCATAAGTAGAATTTTGATCGGTTTAGGTATCTACTCTTCTCGCTAGATGAGCCACTTATCTACCTACCTAATGATGTAACTTAGGTTATCATCAGCGCTCATTTTAACCTAACATAAATGTACCTAACTTAAACGTAGAAAACTTTTTTTTACTTCTATGAATATATGATAGTGTTAAGTTTGAAATTTGTTAGTATTAAGGAAAAAGTTGTTACATCGAAAAGAATATTTGTCAGTGTTAAGGAAAACTTGTTACCTCTAAGAGAAATTTGACAGTGTTAAGTAAAAGTTTGTTATTATTAGAGAAAATGTTGTTACTTCGATAAGAAAATTTGTTAGAGTTAAGGAAAACTTGCTACTTCTGACAGAAAACCTGTTATCATAAAAAAAAAATTGTTACTTCTAAGAAAAATTTGGTATCTTTGACATAGAACTTGGTACTTCTAGCAGATAACTTGTTATCACTGAAGAAAAACTTTTTACTTCTAAGAAAAATTTGTAATCTTTGATGGAAAATTTGGTGCTATAAAATAAAAATTTGATTCTGCTTAGAAAAAAACTGTTACTTCTATGAGAAATTTGGTAGTGTTAAGTAAAAGTTTGTTAGTAATAAGGAAAAAGTTGTTACTTCGATGAGAAAATTTGTTGGTGTTAAAAAAACTTGCTATTCCTGACGGAAAACTTGTTATCATAAGCTAAAGAATTGTTACTTCTAAGAAAAACTGCTATCTTTGATGGAAAACTTTCTAGTTCTAACAGAAAACCTGTTATCATTGACCAAAAATTGTTCATTCGAAGAGAACTTTGATAGTTTTAAGTAAAAATTTGTTAGTAATAATATTAAAGTTATTACTTCGATGAGAAAATGTGTTAATGTTAAGGAAAACTTGCTACTTCTGACAGAAAATTTGTTATCATAAACGATTAATTTTTACCTCTAAGAAAAACTTGTTATCTTTGACAGCAAACTTAGTGCTATAAGAAAAAAATTGTTACTGTTAAGAAAAAACTTGTTACTTTTAAGAGAAATACCACGCAATTACCCACGCAAAGAAACGATACATTTTCCCTTTATTATTATAAATACCATAACAGTGATTGTCTCTAAAAATCAATACTCGCCGGCTTCGTGTCAAAGTTTGCAAGTGCATGGAAAAACAACGGCGCTTGCAAGGGGACACCTGTGACGTCAAGGGGATTGTGTTATTTACTGAAAGTATTTCTCTAATACTGATCATTAGGAATGTCTTGTTAGTCCTTCCGGTCAAGGCACAAATCGGTTGGATGACAATGCCCATTCGAGTCCTGGCTAGGTCAAGAACTATAGAAAAAAAACTAAAGAAAGAAAGGAAGAAAAAGTGTTTTCAGCGTTTCGGGTGAAAAACTGAAATGTCAAAAAAGTGTTATGTGACAGTGATGCGCAATCATTGCGTAAGGTGTGTGCTGTCATTACGTTATAATCAGGGATTCCCCATGGGGTCCTGGGGCAGGGTTACATTAAATTGCGTCAAGTATATTAGACTTGAGCTTTTAAAATGGGGTAAGAAGTTTGACGGCATTGGATTTCAAAGGGATGTGTTGTGACCACATTGCGTAAGTGTGATGGCTTGAGGGGTTGCTAGCTCCACTTACCTAACCCTTCAAGTTGTGAGGGTGTGTTGCCGTGACGTCAGGGGGCTTTCACAGGAAAAGGCATAGGGCTGTCATAGAAAAAACACAGGTGTGCGTCGGGTGACGTAACAGGGCTTGTCAGGTAAAAATACATGGGTGTGTCGCGTGACGAAACAGGACATGTGCTTGAAATACACAGGGGTACTGTGACATAACAGGGCTGTGCTTGAAAGCTGGGGAGGACTGTGCTCGAAATACACAGGGGTGTGTTGCCTGACGTAGCAGGGCATGTGCTTGTTATACACAGGGGTGCTGTGACGTCAGAGGGTTCTTCTAGAAACAGCTGTCCGCATGTTACACGTGCTAGACGCTCCATTTCCCTTATTATTTGAACTTCTCTATTATCCCGACCACATTCAAAGAAATCATATAGAAAGATCCCGGAATCTTGCCTAGAAACAAAATTGCAGCACCTGGTCGCGAAAAGAGGGATGCGCTGTTAAATCTTTTTCTTGCACCGTTAAACCATTGGAAGAAAGGAGTAGTCCCTAGGGATGGGCTTGAAACTGAAGATAGGTCACAACTGTGGAATTAACTGTGGTATTTAGTCTCTTATACACCTCACGTATCGATCATATAATATTACTCCCGTGTAAAATATAATACCTCATTATTTTCATGAGCATGTAGAAGTAAATTGGCAATCAAATGATGATGATGGTCGCCGCCAGCTCCTATCTTGAAGGCGAATTGGCTTTGTAAAGTGATATTTGCAGAAAAAATCAGGAGAACACCTTAGTTTGGGATATTAAGACTGCATTATTGTTTGTTTAAGCCAAAGTTAATAAAAGGAATCAAAATATGACTCTTTTGTTTCCGGATATCACAAAATGACAGTAATTACACCTTTTATACAGATTACGCTATACTATACATTCAGCCAAACATTCGCTATTACGAGAAAATACCCTCCTACACAGGTATTTCCAAAAAAAAAGTTACAAAGATCTCCCGAAAGAAGGGTAATTTTGGCAAAGGGATAATTGCAAAATAAAACTAAATAATAAGCTATTAATTAACAAAATTAGATCAATCATATTGCAAAAAGATACTAAGAATGTCACAAAAATAAGTACTAAATCATCTTCCAAAGCCGTACGGACTGTACCCAAGCCCATCACCGTAAGGGTAACCACCACATCTCCCACATCCATTGTCATGATGACCATCAGTCCAGGTCTAAAGCGATAACTTCCGTTTGTGGGTCTGCAGCCATAACCTCCACCACTTTGGTTCCCAAGTAGACGTCCAAAGCCAAGTATTCTTGAGCTAGTTTCTTCATCTTGTTTGTTGTCCAGTTGATCTGTCACAACCTGTTGGGTTTCTAGTAGAGGGGTATCATCTTGTTGGATTTGTAGTTGAGCTCTTGCAATAACTATAATAATGGTGATGAGCAACGCCTATAATACGGATAAAGGGACTCACTCCCCTCACTGTTCCCTTAGCTATATCTAAGATAACTCGCTGAATTTTAGTGAAGTGAATTCTAATCTAGCCTAGCTTGCAGATAGAGTAGGGGTTACCCTAGGGAAATGAATTTTGGAATCACCAGCAGAAAGATTTTGATTAAGTACGCTAATGACGAAATTGATACAACTGCTGCACTGAATTTTTGGTTTACTAAGTAAAATCTGCCTTTTTTCACTTCTCTTCATGTCAAAGCACTGGAAAAGAACCTTGATGGAGCAGTTCGAAGCACTACTCCTTACATGAAAAGTTTTACGGAAGTATGAATTTTACAATTCGAATTTAAAATGTACCAATATTTTTAAGATAGTTAGTTTTCTGTCCTTTAACGTTAGTTCCTCACTCATAAAGAGAGCTTTTCCCCGGCATTAACAAGAGAAAGCGTACATTTAACCTTACATCTGGAAAAAGCCCCTCCTTACTACTTCAAGGTTTTTGTCTAAATTCCAAGCAAGCATCAACCATACGTCAGATTATAAATAGTTTAGTCGTTCGTTCAATTGCTATGTTTTCTATTTTGCTGCAACAGCACCCATTTGAAACATTGAAACATTAGTTTTTTAATTTTATTTCTAGGTGTGATAAACTACCATGTGACTCCCAGTAGAGCATTATGGCGTTTTCTGTGAGGTAAACCATACTCAGTGTGATTTTTAAGTACTTTTTACTCTGAAGAAAGAGGCAGGGGAGGCTATTTTCTTTCATGTTTTTTATTCTAGGCAAAGAATCAGAGTGAGCTAAACCTTGGCGTGACATAAGCATTTGAAAATGGTTAATCGGATTCGTACAGCCCCTATTTACTAGTGGACTTTGGAAAAGATTCAATCCTTTTAAATCATATTTTTCAAGCACATTGAGCTCGTTATAAGAATGACACTCACAATAATGCCTCCTAACAAATGCTTCCTCCTAACAAAGTCTAATTCCTCCTAGCAAATGCTTGTTCTCTGGGGAACTAGTCCGTAAAAGTAGTGGTACTTGAAGAATATCGGAACGGTCGTGGATGGTTATTGTCGTGGTATCGTAACTGTCATGGATGATAACTATTTTCATGAATCAGATACAGACATCGTTGGGGTAGGTAAACAATTTTTAGACGAACATTCTGCAATTAAAATTAATAGAAATAATTGCCAATTTATTAATGTAAATGGAAAATAATGTGCGGGTTTAGCGACAATAGTAAAAAATTGTTTTTAAATTTGAATAAGAGCAGATTTTTTGCCTCAAAGGTTTTGAGAGCTCTGAGGTTGAAGGTTTCATGCCCATTAATGATAAAATAGTAATTGTGGTAATTTATTGACCTCCATTAGCAAGTTAGGCAGATTCCTAAATTAAACTAGAAAACTTGTTAAATCCATTGTCGAATCACCGAATGCCGTTTATGGTTCTTGGGGGCTTCATACTCAATTTAACAGAGAGTTTCCCATACCCAGCAAAAAGCTGACTGGCATGTGCTATTTTCAGATTGTAATCTATCATTCCATGGTTGCGGAAGATTCGTCCGACTTCTGTCTACAACATCCAATTTTAAAATGCAAAGGATAGTCTCTAAAATTAATTAAATAAAAAAAATAAGTTTTTATCAACTGAAAGTAAGGATCAACATTAAAACTTAAAATGAAAAGAAATTGTTATATATATGAAGGGGATTGTCCACTCCTAAAACCTCACTCTCTACGCTTAAGTTTTTTAGTACTTTTAAAAAAAGCGTTTTATTGTTCTAATTAAACGAATCATGTGTTTCAGGAGTTGTTCTTATAGATTAGGGACAAAATCCAAATTTTAGAGTAAAGAGCGAGGTGTTTAGAAGCAGGCAAACCCAATCATATACGTAATAATTTCTGTTCGTTTTAAGTTCTAATGTTACTCCTTACTTTCAGTTGAAAAAACTTGTTTTTTCATTTAATTTCTGATCTTTTCTTAACTAATGCCAGGAAGTCTGGCCCACCTCCATGAAGAAATCCCCCTCCCCAAGGAAATATGCTCTAGACAATTCAATCCCGGTGAATACTTACTCCGAACAGTTACTCTTAACAACTCCACGCGTAGAATTTAGACAGAAAAGAGAAAGCAAGACATATAAAAAGAATTTTGTGTAGAAATTCTTGGAAATTCCCCCAGTGTATAATTTCCTCTGACAAACTTGCGCCCTGGAAACGTCCCTCCGTATGAAAACTTTTTCGTGTAAAACCCCCCGGCAGAAACTTTTTTTGTGATTTTTTCTGTGAAAATTTTTCCGGGATTTCTATTAAGATTTTATTACTTTTAGGGGGAATTTTCCCCTTTTTTCGAAAATTAGGTAAAATTTCTCAGGCTCTAAATAAAAGTTTAAATAGGGATCAAATCCTCTTAATAGACAGTGATAAATTTCACAAAAATACTTGATATCTCGGTCACATATCCAGAGACTGTCATCAGTAGTTATACTAAACTAAAACAACTAAAAACAATAATTTATATACAAAATAAAATAAAACTACACATTGCTTTATAATCTTATTCTTTCCAAAGCAAATACAGAAGCGAGTCTCTTTGACCTTCTTGGATGCGGTTTGTTAGCATTGAATGAACTAACACTTGGACAGGGGTAAATCGCAGTGGTATGAAATGACCTTTACTCCATCTGATTTTAATAAATTATCGTAAATAGAGTTCAAAGCAAATTCACCCGAGTCTCTATTTAAAGCCATATTCTTGAATAAAATTTTCTTAATTTCAAAAGTTTCACGAAAATTATACTCATTTCCAAATTCTGGTTAGTACGTTCCACATATGAGCTTCCGCAAGTACATGCGATCTGATAGACCCCAATTTGTTGTCCCAATGAAGTTAGATTCTTCCCAGAATTTAGAAAAAGTACCCAAATTATTATTACTCTTTTATAATCAAACATTTAAATGGTTTACCGATGGGGGTCTCTTTATCTCCATTATTAGCTAATATTTTTGTGGAAAATATTGAAACAATTGCGTTAGATGAGGCATGTTTTTTTTAGTAAGTTCCGTTTTGCGATTCCGCCGCCACAGCGCTACGGTCGTCGTTCTGCGCATGCGCGCTGGTTACCTACATCTCTTGTCTAGACACTGACGCCATTACAGTCTGATTCTTAATTGTATACGTTGTTTACTGATTGTTTAAGATGCCTCCGATAATCCTGAGTCCCGCCGATTGTGAAGTACGGGCGGCTATACGATTTCTTAGTACTAAAGGCGTAAAATCGATCGATATTCATCGTGAGATCTGTGAAGTTTACGGATAAAACATTATGAGTGATGGAATGGTAAGGAAATGGGTGAGAGCATTTAAAGATGGCCTCACAAATGTGCATGATGAAGAACGGAGTGGGCGTCCTTCGGTCTTTAATGAAGATTTAGTGCAAAAAGTGGAAGAAAAAGTGAGAGAAAACAGACGCTTTACAATTTCATCAATGCGCGACTGGTTTCCTCAATATTCTCGTAGTGTTTTGTATCGCATTGTGACTGAGAACTTGAATTACCGGAAATTGTGTTCACGTTGGGTTCTAAAAATGTTGACGGATTTGCACAAAACCCAACGTTTAGGCAATGCATTAACTTTCCTTGAGCAGTACCACAATGAAGGTGAAGATTTTTTAGACCAAATTGTTACTGGTGACGAAACAGGGGGGGGGGCCTACGTCACACCAGAATCAAAACAACAATCCATGGAATGGCGACATTCATCATCACCCAAAAAAGTGAAATTTGAGCAAACAATTTCTGCCCGGAAAATCATGTGCACAGTTTTTTGGGACAAAAAAGGAGTATTGCTAGTGGAGTTTCTGCCTCGTAATAAGACAATCAATGCAGCGTCTTATTGTGAGACATTGAACAATACGCGTCGTGCAATCCAGAACAAAAGACGTGGCAAGTTGAGTAAGCGCCTCATTTTGCTGCATGACAATGCCCGTCCACATTTGGCTAATCGTACCAAAGATCTCATCAAATCTTTTAAATGGGAAGCTCTAGATCATCCTCCATACAGCCCTGATCTGGTGCCCGGCGACTACCATTTGTTCCTGCACTTGAAGAAACACCTGGGTGGTCAGCGTCTTCAAGACGATAACGAAGTCAAAACAGTTGTGATACAGTGGTTAACAAGTCAGGCGGGAGAATTCTATGAGGAGGGTATTCAAAAACTGGTGCCACGTTATGAAAAGTGCCTCAATATTCACGAAAATTATGTATAAAAGTAGATTA
Source organism: Artemia sp. Qi Xiang Cuo (assembly GCF_049724085.1). Taxonomy (NCBI): domain Eukaryota; kingdom Metazoa; phylum Arthropoda; class Branchiopoda; order Anostraca; family Artemiidae; genus Artemia; species Artemia sp. Qi Xiang Cuo. The sequence continues at coordinate 105,287,093 of NC_142794.1, read as the reverse complement.
AGGTACAGGCTTTCATGTAAAAATAAAATTATTGCAATATCTCTGCACGTCTTTTTTTAATTCCAAAACGGTACTTACTTAAAAAACAACCCTCGTATTTTTTTAAACATAATTCTTGGGCCCGGTATATGGATGACATAATTTCAGTATGGGATTATGGGGAGGAGTATTTATTATAAAAAAAAGTCTGGACTTTAAAATTTACTGAAAACCGACTAATATTAATAGACTTTTGTCGAATAGCTCCGGTCATGCTCGCCAATTAAAAATGTGTTTGATCATTTCTTTAACTGACCAGACTTTTATTATTTGCTCTCCAAAATTTTTTGATGAGGAAATGTCTTTTCTAAGAAAAATACTAATAAGTAACATGTATCCAGAGTGGTTAATTAACCAGACTTTATCAGAAAGAAAAAAACAGTTTCTTGGGATTTCTATGGAAGTCTTGGAGACAACTCGAGAGAAGGATGTTTTCTGTTCATTACCATATGTACTCGGGCTAAGTGAAAAACTTAAAAGAACTTCCAAAGTAATGGTCTAAAGGTAGCTTTAAAGTGTAATAATACTTTGGGTAGTTTTCTAAATTCGGGGAAGGATCTAGTTTTATTGGGCACAATGTGGGGTCTATTAGATCCCATGTACTTGCGGAAGCTAATATGTGGGACTTTTGATTCGCCACAGTGACTCCTTACTTTGCTATTGGAAATCCTGTCCTGTCCTAATATGTGGATGATATAACGAAGGCAGTGGTGTTCAAACACATCCAAAGTTCTCGCGTCTTCAGCCTTGATCGGCCATGTCTCGCAAGCATAAGGTAGTACTGCTGGAACAGTAGAACATAGATTCTGACTTTTGTTTTGGTTGAGATCTTCCGTCTGGTCCATAGTGCTTTTTTCAGACTAGTAAAGACCTCCGGGATTTTGTCATGTGGGCTAGATATCCCTTTCATCTCTGCCATCTGATGTTAGGATAGAGCCAAGATACTTGAATTCCTCGACGCTTTCTATTGGCTCTCCGTCAAGGGTAACCTGGAAAGGATCGGGTTGGTTGAGAGCCAATACTTTAGTCTTTGCGTCGCTTATGGTCAGTCTTATGCGCTTTAAGACCTCAGAGGTATCGTCGATCATGCCTTTTAAGCTGTCGGCGGTAGTATCGAGCTCAGAAACGTCGTCTGCGAAGTCAAGATTTGTCCGGGACTGGAGGAAACCAGCTATTTGTCCAAGAACTATTCCGCTATGGTTTGTCATTGCATTCATGATCCAGTCTATCACGTAGTTGAATAATATAGGCAAAAGGGGGCATCTCTGCCTTACCCAAAACTCAACTGGAAACTTAGGGGTGTAATTGCCGGAAACACGGATGCAAGTCTCAGTGTCCTAATACGCAATTCAGAGTATCTCAATGATATCCTGTGGCGTACCGTCTTCAGCCATAATTCTCCATAGCTTCTCTCTGGTGAGGGATTTGAAGGCAGCTACAAAGTCAATAAGGGCAATGAGAAAGGGTAGACAAGACCTGCTGTACTGCTGAAGGATAAGACGAATCGTCAATATCTGTTCTGGACAGCCTCTGCCTGGTCTGAAGCCTGCTTGTTCAGGACGGGTTAACTTGTCACGTGCGTCTTTAAATCGATTCAAAAGAATGACGCAGAAGATCTTCATGGCGTGGTCGATCAAGGAAATACCTCTATAGTTTCCGCAAATCGCCTTATCTCCTTTTTGTATAGCGGAATGAGGACTGATACTTTCCAGTTTTTGGGGAAGGTCTTCGTCGTCCAAACCTGGACAAACAGGTAGGTTAGGTGGCATAGTAGCGTAGGTGAGGACTTGAACATTTCAGAAGGGATCCCATCCTCTCCAGGAGTTTTATTGTTTTTCATGCACTTCAGCGCTTTTCTTACGTCCGCAATTCCTGGTTGATCGAGGTTTATTGCGTAGGGCTCTCTATCAGCACTCAAGAAGGCAGGTAGATCGCACGGGGGTTTGACAGGGTTCAGTAGCTCAGAAAAATGCTCTCGCCAGCGTTCCTTGCGTCCTTCTTCTGTTCGGATAAGTTCTCCGGACTTATCTTTCAGTGTGTCTACCGCTACAGGAGCTTTTTCTGTCGCTTCTTTCAGGAGTTTTTCAGGACATTTTCCTGCTGTTGTGGTCATTGAACGCTTTTTCCACTTCATTCGCCAGATCTGACCAGTACTTTTCTCTGTCCCGTTTCAGTGACTGTTTAACTGCTTTGCGGGCTACTTTTAAGGGTTATTTTGCACCTCCCACCAGGGGTCACTTCGTCTCGGATTGTTCTATAGTGTGTTCAGAGATCCAGGCTCGCCGTTTTGGTTTTGTGTGACCAAGCACCTCCTCAGCTACGTCTTGTGTCGCAATTTTTATCTGCGTCCATTCTTCATCGACGTGTAAAAGACGGCTCAAGGCTTCGAACCTGTTGCTTAGCTTTAACTCGAAGTCGGCTTTAATTTCCGAGCATCTTCGTTTCGACACATCGAAGTGCTTCTCTGCCCTCTATCGCTTCTGTCTACTAAGGCGGTGACGGACTTTGCAAGCGAGGAGATAGTGATCAGATCCATTTAAAGTTCCTGTGTCTGCTCCTCTGTATACCGAGGCATCTGTGCAGGAGCTCCTCCTTCTTTTACTGACTAAGATGTGGTCAATCTGAGCTGTTGTTACGCCGTCATTCGAACGCCATGTTACGAGGTGGAGTCTCTTGTGCTCAAATAGAATGTTTGTGACGCATAGGTTGCTGTATCTGGCTAGCTGTAAGAGCCTTTCTCTATTGACGCATCTGTTACTAACGGTATGGCGGTCAATAACTGCTGCTGTGTCGGGGTCTGCTCTGCCAAGCCGGGCGTTACAGTCTCAAGCAACAAAAGGCATCTCAAGCCTTGGTGTCTTGTCGATGATCCTTTGTAGGTCACAATAAAAGGCATCTTTGACCGCGTCACTGCTGTCCCTTATCGGAGCATACACAGCGATTATGGTTTTGTGGCTACTGTTGCCTCTCAATCTGATCATGGCATTCCTTGGTGACCCTGGCTCCAAAAAGGTGACGCATGATGCAGTAGGATCGTCTATCAGAAACCCAACTCCTGGTTGGCCGGAATCATCCTTGGGGACCCGAGTTGTAGAACTGGAATGAGTCATATTCGGAAACGTTCAACTTTTTGGAAAGAACATTATTCAGTCTCGTTTCTGACAGACAACAAACGCTGATTTATGCTTCTGTATCTCCCTTACAAGGAGCATTTGCGTGGATGTCAGATTGCAGCTGCGAACATTCCACGCGCAACTACTTCAATGTTTTCTTGATCGGGTGGTTTGCATACTTGTCGGGCCAGGCACCACCCTGACCCGGTCCACGTCGGCTACCGCGAACGCCGTAGTAGTAGTATCTCTTTGCATTTGATCTTCAGTATCCATTGGTGTTTCATGGGAATTACCTTGAACAAGGGCTCTCCGGACCCTTGCACTTGCAGACGCCGTTGTCCGATTCTGGATCTTCCGCTCTTTTACAGTTGTCCTCCTGGAGAGGATCCTCCCACGATGGTATCCTGCAGTACCATACAATTTAACCCATTGCTGGAAGAAGGTTCGCAACTAGCGGGACGTGTCCACCCGCCGGTGGGCCCTGCTCAGTGTGCGTTAGAGAGGCCTTCTCCCTCCTTCGCCTGTATTTATGACCCCCGGGCGAGGGTACCCCAGTTTCAATTTTGGACCCCCAGGGGCTAGGCCCCCCGCTGTCTGCGCTTCTCTTTATGGAGGTACCCTACATATCTGTAGGACGTTCCCCTAACCACCACCTGGGGACGCGCCGAGTGGCCTGGGGAGGGAATTATTTTTTCATTATTTTTTTCAAAAGCCCTTCATATAAAAGGGGTGGCCGTAAAAACTTTGGAGGGGGCTGATTCAATTTGATATTGGAAGTACTAGTGTCCTTGTAAGATTCGAAAGTTATCAAAGGGTAACTACCTCCCCCGCCTCCGCCCTCTTTTCTTTTAATGCTCTAGGGCTGACAACCCTCTCCCTATAACCCCCAGAGCAAAGGCTGCAATTTATGCAAAGTTTCCCCTTGTAAGCATTCAAGGTTTTATGGAAGGGATGGTCGTATAAACTTCAGATAAAGCTCATTCAATTTGATTTGAAATTTCTAGTTCCCTTTTTAAGATTCACGATTGTTCAGAGGACAACAAGCCTCAACCCCGCCTTTTCCCCCCAAACACTTCCTATAAAAATTTTGAGGCAGCTATTTTGTTCAAATGGTCCGAAAGTCAAATAACTATGGTTCCAGGTTTGATATGGTTCCCCAGCCCTTGGGGTAAGAGCTATAAGTTATGCTAGTTGCCTATTGTTAACATATAAGATTTTTATGGAAGGGATGGTCGTATAAACTTTTGAGGGGGCTCATTTGGTTGGAAAAAAAAATTTCAATGCCCTTTAAAAGAGTCAAAAGTGATCGCAGGGTGACCATCTCTTCTCCATTTATCCCCCTTTTTCCCCAAATGCGTCTGATCATAATTCGAGATAATCATTTAGTTCAAAATAGCCCAAAAGTGAAACAATTATAGCCCATGGGTTGAAAAATTCCCCACAGTCCCCGGGTAAGGGCTTTAACTTATGCAAGCTGCCCATTCTTAACCTAAAAGTTTATTATGGATGGGATGGTCTTATAAATCCCAGAGGGGTTTATTCGACTGGAAATAAAAAGTTCTAGTTCTTATTTTAAAATTCAAATTGATGAAAGGGTAACCAGCCCCCTTCAAACCCCCGCTCCCTTTTTCTCTAATTGCATCCGGTAAAAAAATATGAGATCTATTTGTTCAAAATAGTCCAAAGGCAAAATAACTATGCTTTTGGGGTTGACCCTCCCCCAGCCCTATGACAAGGGTTGTAAGTTATGCAACTTGTTTATTGTTAACATTTAAGGTTCTTATTGAAGGGGTTTCGTATAAACTTTGATTTGAAGTCAATAGTTTTAGTACCCTTGCTAAGAGTCCGATCAAAGTTCAACCAGGCCCACCCAAACCGTTTTTCCTCAAATGCACCCGATCAAAATTTTGAGATAGCCATTTTGTTCCATATAGTTCAAAGGTCAAATAACTATGCCTGTAGTGTTGACACATATCCCCCTAGTCTCTGGGCAAGGCCTTTAAATTATGCAGTTTACCCATTGTTACCACATAAGGATTTTCTATTGGAAAAGAAGCCATGTTTTATCCTGGACCTCCAGGAAAACTTAGAGTATTATGGTGAAACTTTAAGGAAATGCTGAGAGGGATGCCAAAATGAGTATGACTAAACTTTATGAAACTTGTATATTTAAAATAGGCATAATAAGTCGATTCTTTTGATTTATCTATTGGTATTAACATTTGTTTTTTAGAGTTTAGTTGCTATTGAGCCGGGTCACCCCTAACTTACAGTTCTCTACCAAAAACTGTTTAATAAGAGGCAGCGATAAGGCGTTGCTTATAGTAAACGCCATTTATTTTATTTTATTCGAAAAGCGATGAAAAATTGACGTTGGGTAAAGCAAAGATTGATCAGGTGAACAGCATTACCTACCTTGGTAGTATTATTAATAAAGACAGTAGGGGGCAGTGAAGATTTAAAAATTAGAATAGCCAAGATTCCGGGTGGTTTTTTCACAATTAATAGAGTTTGGAAGAATAGGAAGATAAGTTGCAAACCAAAATTAGAATATTGGAAGCTACAGTGATGACAGTGGATGAAAGTGGTTCTAAAGCACGGGTGGTCCGAAAAACGGATGAAGATTACGGATGAAGGTTGAATCACCAGGGGTCTGGGTGGTTTTTAAAATTAAAAAAAGTTAGGAAGAATAGGAAGATAAGTCTGCGAACCAAGATTAGAATATTTGAAGCTACGATGATGACAGTTGTCAAGTATTATTCTTAAGTTTGGGCATTTCGAAAGACGGTAGAGGGTTTGCTAGATATTTTTTCAGATAAATTGTCTACGGACTGTTCTGGGTACCCGGCTGACTGACCGTATTTCAAACAGTAGGCTTTACGAAAAGTGTGGTTCAATCTTGCTGTTTAGAAAGGTTGAGATGGCTAGGGTACGTTCTGCGGTCTGCGGACGTCCTCCTCAACGCCTCACTCTTTACGCTAAAGTTTGACTTTCTCACAACTCTTTTTTTTAAACAATAAAAACTTTAGCGTAAAGAGCGAGGCGTTGAAGCGGGCAGAGCCACTTTCATATACGGAATACTTTCTGATCGCTTAAATATTGAATGTCGTTTCTCACTTTTACTTTACAAAACTTTATATGTTTATTTAAAGGCTGCAACATCAGCGGATCTGGGGGGCGGCAGCCCCCCAACTGTGCCTCCTAATCCCTGTACGTTTTAAGGTTCGACCTTGTAACTCAGCCTCTTTAACTCTTTAGAAAACGTAGTTATTTTTCAAATAATAAACCTATTAGATTGAACAGAATCACAAGGAAAACTGCTGTTGAACCTACCAGACGCTTTTTATGGTGATCAAGCACCAAATAGATATTACTGAGGTGAGGGCACAACAAGAAGGTAAAAAGTCAGAAAATTTCATCTCAAGATTTTTCAAACTTATTCTCAAGCTACAAATTTAGCTATTGTTGAATATAATTTTGAAAAAAAGATATATATTCTTTTAGAAAAGGATAAACCTTGAATATGTGAATTAATACAGTTAAACCTAGTATTATGCAAAATAAACTTGTCTCAGGTTTTTGACAACCCTTGAGCACACGTAACGCGTAGCGCATAGATGTAGTGTGATTTTTTTTTTCCGCATCATAGTGCATAGAACTGTAATTATATTTGCAAACTCGTGTTACTAAGACATGAACACTAATTTGCTCCCCGGGAAAAAAAGACTTACCTAGACGGAAGTGGAAAGAACCACTTATTATAAAGGCTTATTAGCCTGAACTTGGGGATATTTCATAGCTGCTTTAATGATTATGGGATTGATTATATATGTTTGTTTTCTCATTAGAAATACCTTTGAGTTTGTCGGATCATTGTAAGTGTCTGTATCTTATTTATATATTATTGTTGTTTTCGAGACTTGTGGTCTACTTGGGATAGCCAGTCCCAGTAGACAGAATACATCCGATTATATTATAGGTTAAATGAATAAAAGTATTGTATTTTAGACAACCTCTCAACGATCTACTTTTAGCTTCTCGAATATACCCAGTCGGTACGCCTCATTAGCTCGGTCATAGCCTAAGGCACGCTACCAAAGTTTAATTACCTTAGGGCCATAATTTATCTCCCCTATAAAGGGAGAATAAAGGCATCTACAACTACAACCCCCCAATTACCATAAAATTAACACTTCACAGCAAAAGTTGTTCATAAACGTCAATATAGTTTTCTAGAGGCTTATAGTTTGCTAAGTGAGACCCATTTCGGATTCACTCATCAACGAATGCTTTGCAACAACTTGTCGAATCAATTAATTTTGGTATGGACAGTGTTAAAACACCTTTGTCTGTATCTATAGATATTCGCAAAGCAATTGGTACAGTGAATTTTCAAACGCTTCCAAGTCGAATTGGATCGTTAGGTTTCGGCGGAAAGTGCTTAAAGTGGATTGAAAGCTATCTCACAGGGAGGTCCCTTGAAATAGAATTGAATGATTTGAGCTCAGCATCATTTCCAGTGACATGCGAAGCAACACAAGGGTCAGTGTTAGGTCCGCTGCTTTACCTAATCTATGTTGATCTCATTCGTTTTTACTTGAAAGATGTGTATCTTACCTTGTTTACCAATTATACCGTTTTAACTGTGTTTGTCTCATCTGTGAAGGAGCTGGTGACAAAAGTTTATCTTGCATCGGAAAAGCGGGAGAATTGCTCTTCGTTAAGTCTATTGAGTGTAAATGTTCGCAAGACATTTTTAATGATGCTCTGTAGAGTTGGTATACCGCTTGATGTGTCTGGCCAGGTAACTTTACGTTGTAATCCAGTTCAACAAGTTGATCATCTGTGCTACCTTGGTTTTTAATTTGATTGCCACCTGGCATGGAAATGTCACAGTGACGCAATTTCATCAAAAATTGTCCGTGGGTTAGGTATGCTTTGACGTCTGCAGCACTTCCTCCCTCAAAGCATACTTCTAACTGTATACTATTCTTTGGTTGATCCATACATCTCTTACGGCTGCCTCCTATGGAGCAGTAACTTCTTATACAACTATAGAATAGTCCAAGTTCTACAAAATAATGCTGTAAGAACAAGTGTTAGATATGTCCAGGATGTACATGACAACTATGCTTGTTTTAAGTCCCTGAAGCTCCTTAATTTAGGTCAGATAATAGATTATCAAGCAGCAGTATTTGTGTTTCAGTCTAAAAAAAAGTTTAATCCCTGACGTTTATAAGAGTTTTTATCAATTTAATGGTGCCCTGCATCTGCATAATTTTGGAACTGGGCAAAGTGATAATATATTTGTTGATTTGCGTCGTAGTGCCATATCTTCATTTTCAATGGAACTCCTAGGTCCATATGTATTGAATTAGCTACCATTGAATTTTAAGGGGGCTGAACACGTACCTCGGTTTAACAAGAATTTAATATATTATTTTTGAAGGGAATATGTGTCGAATTTTATTATGGGTTGGTAGTGGAGAAAGGTAAGCTGGGGAGATTATTTTTAATAGATTTAATTAAATAGTTGAGGTTTAATTAAACAGCTGGTTTAACAGTTAAGTAGTTACGTATACTTTCGCGCAACCGCATACCCTCTTATGTTTTCTTCAGCGCGAAAGTGTTGTTTAATTAATTTATTTATTTATGAATGTGAAATAATAAAAAATTACGCACTTATAAGCTTATGAACTTTCTTGATATTGTCGTCATTGGTTCAATTTATGACTACACGTTGAAAACAAGAGGGAAACATTGCAAAATACATAGGATATTATTATTAAGGATTAAAGGGTTTCCAGAAAATTTATTTTAGTCGGTCTAACCTTGACCAATTATTACTTTTGTTCTGATGCCATCTTCAGAAAATTAACCTGGTTATGTTAGAATATTTTAAAAGCCAAAGTGCAATGAAAATATATTTGGTCATTAGTTTTATAGATTATGAACAAGCGCTCAATTCTGTTGATAGAAGAGCTCTAGCAAAGGTTTTATCCTTGTATGGTATACCAGACAGATACATTAAAGTGATTAGTGCTATGTACGAGAATAACACTGCTGCGGTTAAGGTAGGAAACGAGGTTAGCAGCTGGTTTTATATTAAATCAGGAGTTAAGCAGGGTTGTGTTTTATCCCCCTTTATATGGATTATTTTGATGGACCTTGTATTAAGGAGCACAGGAAAGGCAATAGGAGACCACGGAATCAAATGGAGAGGAAAAAGTCTCCTGGACTTAGATTATGCTGATGATTTAAGCATCATGGAGGAAAGTGTAAGCATAATGAATGAACTTTTAGAGGTTTTGCAAGCTCAGGGTGCTAGAATAGGTTTGAAAATTAATGTTAAGAAGACTAAGTCACTAAGGCTAGGAATAGGTGAAGATGAAAAGGTGACATTGGGTAATGAAAAGATTGATCAGGTGGGCAGCTTCACTTAGCTTGGTAGTATTATTAGTAAAGAAGATGGGAGCAGGGGAGGTGTTAAAAGCAGAATAGCCAAGGCTCTGGGTGTTTTTACAGAATTAAAAAAAAGTTTGGAAGAATGGGAAGATAAGTCCGCTACCCAAGATTAGAATATTAGAAGCTACAGTGATGACAGCAGTCAAATATGGCTCTGAAGAATGGGCGCTTCGAAAATCAGATGAAAATTTGCTAGATGTTTGCCAGAGAAATTGCTTAAGGATTGTTCTGGGTAACCGGCTTACTGAGCGTATTTCAAAGAATAGGCTGTACGAAAAATGTGGTTCAATATCACGCTCCTGGGCTATAATGAAATAAAGGTTGAGATGGCTAGGGCAAGTTGTGCGGATGAAGAATCACAGATTGCCGAAGATTGTTCTTTTCGGCCAACCGTATAGGGCTAAACGGAAAGCAGGTCGTCCTCGTCTGGGGGGGGGGGGACGTCATAAAGAAAGATTTAAAGGAAATGGGAACTTCATGGGAGGGTTGAAAAAGGGAGGCATTGAATAGATTGGCATGGAAGAGGAGCGTGCGTAGCTGTGTTGGCCTCAGGCGGCTTGGAGCTGCGGTGAGTTGTTAGTAGTAGGAGTATAATAGAATATTACAGTCATTGACTAAAAAAAGGAAGGAAAATAACCAAAGGCACATAGGAAATTTAGAAAATTCAGGAACCAAAAGTTAATTTGTATTATTAACATATTGATAAAATAATTGTATTTAGTTCTTCTTGATGGATTAGTTCTGCCACATGGTCTTAAAAAATCATGCGTACTATTTTATATCACATGGATCTCCAATTGTTATTTGAAAAACGATCAGAAATTAAATAAAAAAACAGGTTTTTTCAACTGAAAGTAAGGAGCTACATTAAGATTAAAAAAAAATTATTCCGTATATGAAGGGGGCTGTCCTCTCCTCAAAACTTTGCTCTTTACGCTAAAGTTTTTAATTAGTTTAAAAAGTAGATTTGTGAAAACGAGTCCAGCTGTAGCGTAAAGAGCGAGGTGTTGAGGTGGTGACAACGACTTTCATATTTGAAATAATTTCTTTTCGCTTTACGTTTTATTGTCGCTCATTACCTTTTGGTTGAAAAAGGTAATGTTCTTGTTCTTTTTTTGTTTAATGATAACATAGAGCACTTCAAAACCAAAAAGAATTCGGTAACCAGCATTCTCAAAATAAATGAAAAAACTTATTACGAAAATTCATTTAAGGAAGTGAACGCTCCTCAAACTGCTTAGAATTTAATAAAAAGGAAAAATGGAAACTAAAAATAAAAAAGACAACCAGAACTGAATATAAATCAAAGTGGTGCTGAGCGGATTGAAAAAAAAAAGTTTGAAAAAGTAGCTGAAGAGAAAAAGTAGCTCAACATTTTGTCATTATTTGTCCAATAATAGCTCACATATTGTGCTTGATACTCCAGAATGTTCACCTCATTATATAAAAGATACTTTCCACCATCTGAAAATTCTAGTATTTTTATTGCTCATGTTATTCCTAATGAACTTCAAAGTGTAAAAACGAAGTTAAAAAGCATAGTTTTCCTTCGGCTTAGAAGAATTACTAAACATATAAAAAAATCTCACCTGTATAAGTTTTTTATTCAATTGCTTCACATTTTTAATATATCCGCAATACTTGGAATATTTCCAGAAATTTGGAAAGTTGCTTGAGTCCTTCCCATCTTAAAAAAAAGTGATAAGACAGACCCAGTAATAACTGGTCAATAGCTATTCTTTTCCTTCGTCTAAGGTATTAGAAAAATTAATTAGCGACGGATTATTTTACATATTCATAAAAAAAATTATCCAAGAATTAATTTGGCCTCAATCTGGTTTTTCAATTGAACAAGCTATTGCAAATATAAATTTGTCATGATTTGTTGTTTATTTTTTCTGAACATGTACAACTTTGAAGAATTGATTTTATTTTCAAGCTCTCTCTTGACAAAAGTGGAAATTTTGCTTTAGTCTAACAATTATATTAAAAATGATTTATCTTACCCTATGTATTAGCTTAAATAGGATACATATTTTTTTAAATGGCAGTTTTTTTTTGTTCATCTACTAAATATAAAAAGTTTGTTTCTTTGTTTAGTGATTTTTGTTATTTCTTTTCTCTCTAGCAATCAATCGCTATAAGCTGTTATTAAAGATTTTTGGTACTTTCTATGGTATTCCCTTTTCTGTTTTCAGAATTGTTTGTTATATCAACAATACTGTTTTTGTCAAAATAAAAGCTAATTTCGTTACTCAGTTGAGACGTTACAATCACTCCAAGCTAAAGCCAACTACTAGTTGTAGCATAATCGTCTAAGACCACCCTTTTCCAGAACCTGCAGTCTAAAGATCCACTGTGACCTTCAATAAACATATGCCAAATTGTAGGCTATTCAATGGTGCTTCCATTTTTTTCATCTTTCAAAAAGAATGAAGAACTTACTTGTGTTTAAGTTTAAATTTACCCGGCTGACAAGAAACAACCTTCTGGAGTGATATTCTGTCGGTTTTTGAAAAAAATAGATATGGCTCTAAGCTCGTCTACACTAGGTAAAAAACGCTGGAAAATAAATGATGTATTGGGAACATTCAGGCAAACAGATTACAAAAAATAAATTTTTTCAGTCAGAATATTAGAGAGTCAAAGCTAAATCATCTTCCAAAACCAAATGGGCGGTATCCATAGCCACCACCATACGGGTATCCTCCGTAGCCCCCACCATATGGGTAACCTCCGTAGCCTCCATATCCTCCATAGCCTGGGTAGCCATAGCCTCCAAAACCAGGTCGGTAGCCATATCCTCCAAAGCCCGGTCTGTAGCCTCCTCCAAGAAGGCCACCTGTAAGGCCACCGAGCAAACCTCCTCCAAGTAGTCTCGTTTGAGCAGTAGCAACAGCAACAAGAGCAGAGAAGAAAAACGCCTGCAAAAAAGGCAAAGTGACAAATTTACTTTAGCCTACTCTTTTCTTTTGTATGTTTATGAAAAAATAGACCTTTTTTTTCAAAATGAAGTGTGTGTTTGGCTCAAATATGCACGGAAGGCAAAGAAAGCTTTAAGAAGGTGAAATTTCAGAACCACGATAATAAAGGATTAGACAGAGTAGCTTGGAACGACTTTGGTATGCCCAGTACCTGTGTAGTGAACAAAGTCCATCTTTCAAACAGTTCGTGGTAACGAACTGTAAGTAAGGAGTGACCCGGCTCAATAGTAACCAAGATCACGGATCACGTGTTTATTTTATTGTTTTTTTTCCCAGGGATGTTCGTATCGATCCAGTGGTCATAAGATATCGCAAGAGGGCTCATTCGAACGAGAGTCAAAAGTTCTAATGCCCTTTTTAAGTGACCAAAAAATTGGAGGGCAACTAGGCCCCCACCCACCCTCATTTTTTTCCCAAATTCACTCGATAAAAATTTTGAGATATCCATTTTGCTACGTACAGTCGAAAATCTAATAAATCTGTCTTTGAGGATGACTTAATCCCCCACAGTCCCTGGGGCAAGGGCTGCAAGTTACGAACTGTGCCGATTGTTTACATATAGTATTTGTTATTTGGAAGTATGCAGATGTTTTCAGGAAAGATTTTTCTGGTGTGGAGAGGGGTCGGAGGAAGGGGCTACGTGGGAGGATCTTTCCATGGAGGATATTGTCATATGGAAAGGGACATTTCAATGAGGGGGTTGTCAGATTTCCCACCATTATTTAAAAAAACGATCAGAAGTTAAATAAAAAAACAAGTTTTTTCAACTAAAATTAAGGAGCAACATTAAAACTGAAAATTATTATGAATATGAGGGTTTCTCCCCCTAGTCAATACCTCGCTCTTTACGCTAAAGTTTGTTTATAACTTTCAAAAAAGCTATCTATTCTAACTAAACGACCTTTGTGATTTAGGGGTTATTCTTAAAGAATTGTAACAAAATTCGAACCTTAGCGTAAAGAGCAAGGTATTGACTCGGGGGAGAACTCCTTATTTAAGCAATAAAAATATACGAATATAGAAGTTCGTTACTTAAGTTATTTCGTAAGTTACGTCAGATCAAAATTTCTGGAAAGCCATTTAGCCAAAAAATTTAAATCAATATGCAAATTTCATTTTAATTATTCATGTACGGTGAGCCAAAATCAAAGCTGCATTAATTCAAAAATGTTCAGAACTTAAATAAAAATTTTTTTTAACTTAAAGTAAGGATCTACATTAAAACTTAAAACGAACAGAAATTATTCTGTATATGAAAGGGACGTCCCCTCCTCAACGCCTTGCTCTTGACGCTAAAGTTATTTATTGTTTTAACAGCTAGAGTTGTGAGAAAGAGTCAAAATTTAGCGTAAAGAGCGGGCGTTGAGGAGGGGACAACCCCTTTTATATACGGAATAATTTCTGTTCGTTTTAAGTTTTAATGTCGCTCCTTACTTTCAGTTAAAAAAACTTCTTTTTTTTTGTACACACAGAGACGCTTTGCAAAAGATCTGTAACAGCATCAAGGAAATTCTAAAGCCGCAATGTCTTACAAGGCAAGTAAAAATTTGAGTAGAAAATGTCACAGCATGGTAAATCCAAATCATGTAGCAATTTTGTCCTTACAAGTGACCAGAGGTGTAATTACTTCAGCCCTGACTTTCGAAGCCTGTTGCGGTCTTGAAAAGTATTTATAAGAAGAGTTTGATAAATGTTTCCTCAAGTTTAACAATTTCCTCAGTTTTATCGTCACTTGTTCTTTGCTGATTTTCTGTGGCATTGATGTCATTTTTGCTAAGCATCTTGAAGCTGGCTCCCCGTATTTAGTTGAACACTGCCTTATCAAACGACTTTTCGCTCTGAATTGGTACCGGACCCATTAAGTACTGGTATAATTAATCTTGCCCTATAAACGGGAGAACTCTCCGACCAGTGCACTTCGTTCAAACCGATTGCTGTTTCTCCTGTACTTCTTAAAATATTTGAACTAATAATTATTGATGAAATTAGAATGAAGTTTTTTACACCGGAAAATCAGTTTAGCTTTAAGAAAGAGATTGACAGTGATCATGCACGTCATTTTATCGCTAATTTTCGGGTACATGCTGCTGAAAACGACTAAGTGCTTTACTTTGCCGGTTTTGATGTCTCAGGAGCATACGACTCTATTATCCATGGCTATATTCTACTGACTGCTTACAACCTAGAATGAATTCTTCATCTGCAAAGTCTTTTAGGGATATACATAAAAGAAGCTGAATGCTAAAGTTAAGATGATTGTATCACCTGGTATTATTGAACTTATTTCACAAATCCCAATTAAGAAAGGTATTAGACAGTGATCTCTGGTTTCTCTACCCCTGTTCAATAGTGGCACTGCTGAACCTTAACATAAAGCTGTTATGACTTGTGTATTTAGAGGGAACGCAGACTGGAATAGAAGAGAATTTCCGTATATTGTTGAAGGAGTATGACCATAATAACTAAAAGTGACTTTTCAAGTTACTATGAAATTTAAATTTAATCGCCGTATCATGGGATCTCCTTAGATTACATTTTTAGTCCAACATATGCTTTCTCTTTTACATTTTTGGTAGCTTTTCACTTGCAGTAATATTGCTGATATTAGAAAGGATTTTGGCACTCACTTTATACAAGTGCTTACATTTCTGCTTATTTGTTACTTCTTTTTTTCAAGTGAGAGTTAAGCGAGACGTCGTTGGGGCAAGGAGCCATGTCCCCGGTTTAGGAATAAAACAGGATAAATAACTGCAATTATGATGCGACCCCCTTGAATTTAGGTGAAGTGACGTTGTGACGTGAGAGCTAAATTATTGTACTTTTAAATTTAAAAGTGGTTTAATTCTTTGAAACATTCAAAGGTAATATACTTTAATGTAAGAATAGCTAGGGGTAGATGAAGTGGAACAGCACAAATCCCAGTGTATTATTTGTTTTTTAAAGACAGAATAGAAGGAACCCATTGAAGCAGGCTCCATTACAGTATTTCCCCCTCTTGCTTATAAAAAATTAAGGTGGATTGCCCCCCCCCCTTAAGTAAATCATTTAGATAATAATAATAAAATAGTAAATTAAATAATTGAATTAATAAAATAATAAACCTTCAAGATGAATAATTCAACTAGATCATCTTTAAACACCCAGTAACGATAATTACAGAGGAGGAAGTATCCCCACTAAATAAAAATTCGATTACTAAAAGTTGTTGTTGATCATAGATTTAATCGAGTTAGCAAAGAAGAACATTTTGGCACCCACTTTATACAAGTGCTTACTTTTCTGCTTATTTGTTACTTCTTTTTTTCAAGTGAGAGTTAAGCGAGACGTCGTTGGGGCAAGGAGCTATGTCCCCGGGTTAGGAATAAAACAGGATAAATAACTGCAATTATGATAAGACCCCCTTGAATTTAGGTGAAGTGACGTTGTGACGTGAGAGCTAAATTATTGTACTTTTAAATTTAAAAGTGGTTTAATTCTTTAAAACATTCAAAGGTAAAAATTGTGTCATTTTGATGCCTATCAGAGGTTATAATAATTGTTTTCCTCATTGCCATTCGTTGGCTTGCTATGTGAGGTTGACCAAATATCAAAGAAAGTATTGTCTGAGAAGCGACTATTTCCCCTATAGGCTTAACCGAATTAAAAATTCCAGAAACAGAAATAAAATAAAGATTTTTTGAGTCTTATTTCCTCAAAAACATGTTTGGCTTCTGTTCCATTCTTTAAGTTTAAATTAATATGAAGCCTATGTTGGACATTCAGTAGTTAGAATTAATCATAAAACACATTATGTTGTAATAAGAATTACCCCGGATACGCAAGCTTTGAATGTCGCTTTTTTTTAAGTCTGAACTGTAAACTCCTATGTATTGGGTACAATGTTTCCAAAAGTCTTTATGCAGCTACGCGACAATGAAAACTTTGGCACGCCGTGACCCTTAGCTAGTCAAGAGAGACAACCTTTGTATTAGCTACATTGTTAGCCCATATTTTTGAACTAGTAGTAGCCCACTGACGGCAGTAATTAATATTTAAAAGACACAAAAAGTTTTAATGGTATAGCTTGGGTAGCGGTTGCTTAAAATTAGCACATGTTGACAGTAAATGAGATCAGCCATAACTTTTTCCATAAAAGTAACATTTTCCAGTTTTTGAACTAAAAACTGAAAACTCAATCCACTTTTTTACATCTTATTTGAATCTAAAGGAGATTGAGTTTTATTATTCTGAAATAGACTTTATGAAGTTTTCTCATATTCAAAAATTGTGGAGTTTAGAGCATTCAACAGTGATTTTCTTTTCTTGACCACCAGACACAAAAAAAAAACTTTTTTGTGTAAATAATTCGTTTTAAACTATCGAAAAACGCAAAGTTTATTTTTTTTAAAGTTTTCTAAATAACCCTTAAAATTTGTGTTGTACAACATTCGCCTTTTAAATAACGGCAAGTCATCTGAGGATTTTTCTAGCTTAGTCTTTCCTTTCTGAATCATTATCAGTCATTACAAAATGCCTTGAATGAAGATGTACTCTGCACAGCAAATATTGGCAAGAAATTTAGTTCTTTTTTTGTTTTTTTTAGAGAAAGCGAAATTTTGGAAATTTAAAAAAGTTTAGGATCAATACTATTCAATTCCCTAGTGAACACTCCTAATCACTATCGTCACAGTCGCACTCCATTCCCCCCTCCTAACTCCTCCTGGATATAGCCCGAAGCTGCGAATAAAAGATTTTTTTCTCAAAATTGGGCTAAGCGATTTATAAGAATTATGGAAAAAGAAATGCGAATAACAAAATCAGGAAACTATTACAAATAACAGAGTTTCATATCTATAGATTGGAGGGGGGAGTGTGGGAGAATATAGCTATTATATTTGGAAAGAGTTGTGAATGGGTAAAGATTGTTATTACTATTCTATTATTATTGTCCATACTTTTGAAAAGAAGTTTTGTACAATAATTACTAAATATAGACAACCATTTTTAATATTTATAGCAGTGAAGTTCAGGTCTTGTTCCAAACAAAACCCTAAAGTAGCAAAAGTGTCACTTCACTGCATTCATAAGGTTTATATTTTTTAGGATTTCCTAGGATCGCTTATTGTTTAACTGCACTCCATTCCCCCTCCTTAATGCTTAGATATCCTAGGTTATGTCGCAAAGTCTGCTGATTTTGATTTATTTTACCTTAAATATATATCCAATCATGATATTGTTTCTTTTAAATACGAATTGCACGTTGTAATTCAAATTTTACTGTCAGACTAGTTAAAATTTTCTCTTATAAGTACTATAAGTTCCAAGGATGGTTCATTAGCCTTTTCTCTGCGGGTTTTTGGAAAATTAAGCTCTTGTCCTGCTTACGATCAAACCAATCAGAATTTCCGTGCTATAACATTCAAGAACAAGTTGTTCCTCCATTTTGCTTCCGCGTTGTTGCCCAAAGGTGGATATTCTATTGTTTGGGTTATCAGTGGTACTGAAATTCTAATTTACATTTTCTTGTCGCCGCAATAAGACAAATTCCGCATACATGTTTTTGGTGGTCGCAAGAATTTTGACATTATTTATGCTTGAAACTAGGATATTTTGTAGACTAGGATTTCAAAAATCTTTTTTCTTTCTGTTTGAAGGCTGCTTCAGACACGCAGGATATGAATGATTTTTTTTGGCTGGCTGGCGAGGGTCAATAATGAAAAGCTTATTTTGCTTTAGAATTTGAATAAGAATCGGTAGGATTTACATAGAAATTTAAAAACTTAAATAGGGATTGGGGCTGTATTAAGAGGCCCCCTTCCTAGATACATCCCCGAGTTTCATATTTACCTTTTGTTTTTCAAAGAACAATAATTTTTATCGACGAAACCGTATAAATATGAACGAAACTAGACTGTATCCGAGCTCCAGCCCTTGGATCCGCAACTCTCTGAGGATTGAACTCCCAGGAGTTTATCTTTTTTCCAATCCTATACCAGTTGGCTTATATATGGGGAGACAGAGTTAGATACGATTAAGAACAATTATTTTATGGCGGCAATTTAGGAGTGCATAAGAACAGGGGAGTATCTTCAGGATTTTTGTTGTGGGGGGGGGGGCAAGTGGAGTACATATCCAGATAGTCTAGACATGCGCTATATAATAGTTATTTTCTCGAAATTATTTGGAGTGGCAAGTACCCCCCCCCCTGCCCCCTTCAAAACCACACCCATACATAAGAACCAAGGAGAGCGGGGTAAAGTGGAATTGAACTGTACCGTAAATGGTTATTTGTAATGATATGAAATTATACAGATTTATTACCTTCCAAAACTGTACAAAATACAATGGGCGAAAGAGTATAAGAAAATAATAAAAATACAAATTACAGAATACAATTTAATACGAAAATATACAGCAAAATGGACTAACTCAACATCGGATCGGTTTTGTCACATTTGTTGGTCTAGGTTATTCATTAATCCTCTGAGCATGCCTGTTTTTGGGCACGAAACTGCTCAAAATGCCTGTTTTTGTAAATACACTCATTGCATTTGCTATTTTATTTTTATCCATGCTCATCTTGTAATGTTGCCTGCTCATAGATACTAAAAACGATACGATCATTCCGGGGGGGGGACGATGTAATTTATTCTCTTGAAATGTACTCATAAATATGACGTCACTCTCGTGACCTATATAGATCGATTATTTAGGACAAGAAAGCCCAGGATGCCAATTTCTCAGAAAAAAACACTAAGCAGTTCTCGAGAAAAAATACATAAATATACAACTATTGCTCGTTTAAAGAGATTAGATTAAACAAAACTATTTGTGTCCGGATTTTCAAAAGGGTTTATGTTGTTACAACTTGTTGTCAATTATTCTCCAACGCACAAATAGCAAGCGAAACTTCGGATTCTTATAGGAAAAAAATTGAAAAGAATTAGAATATTTTTTTTTCGTGAAAAAGACTATGTCAATAAAAAACAGAAATTAATTTTAAAATCTTTTTTGACAAAAATGTTTTTCAAAGAAAAGTAAAGAGCGCCATTAACCAAGGATCCATAAAAATAAAGCCAGATAATCTTCCGAACGTAAAAAAAAAACCAAATCACCATCAATAAATACATGAAACACAAAATGAGCTGAAAGTACAATAAATAACCGAGTAAAAATGAAAACATCTGAAATTAGCATGGCTTGGGTTGACAACCCCAATCCTCCTAAAGAATAGAACATAATTTATACTTTACTGAAAAAATAAAACAAATAAATGAATGTGGATCGACAGTTTAATAAATAGAAAATTTTATTTATTCCTTAAAGTATTAATAATGTTTTATTTATTAAAATCAAAAAAGTGAAAATGTTTACAATCTATTTTGTTCTCAGTAAAATAAAATCATGTTCTGGTCTTCAGAAGGCATGGGGGGTGTCAGCACTAGTCATGTCAGTTTCTGCTCGTTTCAAGTTTGACTTTGTTATTTAGTGTTGTTTCAGTTAGTTTTGTAATTTCATTTATTTATTGACGGTGATTTGTGGTGGTTTTACGTTTCGAAGATTATCTTACTTTATATCTGTTTATCTTTGGTTTAACGGAGCTCTTTACTTTTCTTTGAAAACTTTTTTTGCGGAAAGAGTTTTCAAAATTAATTTCTGCTTTTAATGACAAAGTCTTTTTTATGGAAAAAGAAAATAATATTTTAAATCGTTTTGGTTTTTTCATTTTCTTTGAAAAACCTATTTTCTGGAAAAAGTTTTTTTTTTAATTATCTTTCTGAAAGATGACCTTAAAAAGGTTTTGACAGAAACTAGCTGGTTAATATAATTCGATATTGAGGTGGAAGAGTCCACTTTTACACATGGAAAGAAGGCCGCTAAAAAAATTACGAACTTGTAGCGAGGTCGTTAAAAGAGTTAAACAACATCAGTCGGTAATTGTTCACAGGTTATGTTTGCTAAAGAAAAATAAATGGGTTTAGAGGGTTGGAGAGGAATCCTGAAGAACTTATTCAAGATCTAAATAAAGAATTAGATCTTACTTACCACCTTCCCGAGGAAGAATATATCACTTGGGAAGCGTATAGGGAGGGTCTGAAAAAGAGCACCAATCCTGCGAAAAAGCACATAAAAATGTTGACAAAGTTCACTTGGAAATCGTAATTAGGCCGGGTTCTTTTACTAATTGAAAAAAATACTCTAGAATCCGAAAAGTGTACATCTCTACCTTACACAAAATTGTGGAAGAAAAAATGGAGCAGGAAAGAGAGGTCTATAGTGATGCCGATAAACTTGTCCCCAGAATTTTACGAAAATAAATGAAAGACTCGAAATTGAACCGAAAGAATCGGAAGACTCAAAAACTCACTGGTGAAATTCGAAAAGTGAGATTTCGTCACAACAGACTTACATCCCATCGCACCACCAGACTGTTTTTCTGGGGATCAATTGTGATAGAATGAGACCAATCAGAACTTGAATTCTAAGGCTGAAGAACATGTGACTTCGTTGACTAGGAGTGAAGGGGTAGCGACCCATAAGAGTACGAATGTAAATTGGACATACGATACTTGTAGGCAATTGCGCTGCGATTGAGGTGGGGAAAGAAAAGAAAGCAGAAGAGGGGTGAAGAGTCGTTAGCAAGATCCGTGGTACCCACTGGGCTTGCCCCTTAAATTGTAGGGACAAGGTAAACAGCCTTCAACGCTTCCCTTACTTCTCTCGCTGGGAAACCACCAAAAAATATCGAATTAGTTCAACATTTGGTTTAGATTAAGCCGTTTGATCTAAGGAATATTTAGTGTTATTTTTTTTTAATTGTGTAGTATAAGGAAAAAGCCGCACAGTGTTGCCATGACTGCTACGGTTCAATATGCCGGAAAACGGCGAAATAAATTTGACCGTATTATCGCCGAATAGCATCGGAAAACTTACGGTACCTATTCTGACCGTTCTTCTCGAAAAACATGGACTAGATACGTCAGGGAAAAAGGCAGACCTTGAAGCACGAGTGAAATTATTGGCTGCCAAGCTACAAACGGATGGTGACGATGGGAGAGGGCAGGCAACTCTTCCTCCCAGAAATGTGATGGATAAACAATTATTTTTATCCCCTAAATCTACCCGGAAAGAACCTGCAGCTAAGAAAAGTCTCGAACCGATGCTTTTAGACGACGGAGGAGACTGCTCTACAGATCAAGATTTTACTCAGGTAGAGTTGATGCAGCTCCGCCTTGCTATGGCCAAAAAAGGCAAAATCATCCAGCTTCAACAAAAGCAAATAGATCTATTGCTAAATCTTGTGGTACCTGAGCTGAAAGAGGATGTTGCGAACCAGATAAAAAAACAAAGTGTTTCTAAACAAAGTCGCTCAGAGTTTAGTAGTCAACCACACACAGAATAGAAACAGAAAAGGACGATTTGCAAATATTTTGTTCACGGAAAATGCAACAAAGGTAAAGCTTGTACTTATGCTGATCCATGCAAGTTTTATGCAGCTAATAAGTGCAAGAGTCAGAACTGCAAGTCTGATCACCCGAACCTGTGCAAGCATGGGTCGTTACGCCAGTGCCTTAAGAAACAGAAATGCAACTTTGCCCACACCACGCAACAGGAACTGTCTCTAAAGCAGCAACCGGCGAGGTCTCCAGATAGCAACCATCCTAGGCGTTTCCCACTGAATAATCATAGAAGACCGGTTTCTAACGAGAGAGGTATTTCCCCTTTGCATTTAATATACCCTAGCCAAAATGCTGCTCATTCTTTCTTCTCAGGTAACGGCCGAGTTGTTCAACCCAGCCCAGTTCTCCCTCCAACTGGAGTATGGCGTGCCACTGGCCATCTCTTGGGGTCCCTGCAGCCCCCACGTCCGTTGTCCCAACAAATTCTAACAATTTGGGAAACTTCCAGCGTTTTCCTTCGATCTACCCCAGGTAGACAAAAAGAAAGAAATAGCTAGTTCCTACGACCTCCCCTCTTTTCTCTTTATTAATGCCCAGTCTCTAAGCAATAAAGTTACGGAACTTTCAACTAGACTAAATGACTATAGAATAGATATTTGCTGCATAACAGAGACGTGGTCTGCCAATAAATTTAACGCCAAGATAAGTAACTATAATTTTCTCGTCAAGAGTAGGCGAAACAAGGAAGGTGCTGTCGTCACACATGGAGGAGGAGTAGGTATGTACATTCGAAACGATATACCCCATCAAATATATGAAGGCTCTCAAACTACTGACTACAAGCTGTTGTGGGTAATACTGAGACTAAAAGTTCTTCACCGTAAGTTTTCCTCGATCGTAGTTGGAGTACTCTATTTTCCGCAACGGTCGAGTTACATGCGGGAGCTCATAGCCCTTCATCAAGCATGTTTAGGTGAGATTAAATTGAGACATCCAAACAGTTTTGTGGTTCTTATGGGTGACCTCAACGACCTACTACCCAGCTGGATTGAACGATCGCTAAGCTTGAGGGAAGTTGTTTGTGAAAAGACAACTCAAAAGTCTATCATTCATCTCATCTTCACAGATATTTCCGATTTCTATAGTGATCCAGTGACGTTGCAGAGTCTTGGTAAAAGTACACACTTCTGTGTGTAGTGGTGTCCCAGAGAGGAAAAGAGAATAGGAACCAAGCAAATTTTTTAAGCCGGCCTCTGAAAAGAGCTATTCGCTAAATGGGCTATTTCGAAAAACTGGAAAAGTCTGTACGAAAACTGCAATGTCAACGACATGTATAGATTATTTTCTATTGAAATAATGATAGCTTATGATGTATATTTTCCAGAGAAGACAGTCACAGTAAACTCAGCTGACAAGCCCTGGGCTAACTCGCGCCTGAAAAGGCTAATACGCAAACGCAACAGGTTCCATAAAAATGGAAAGATAGGTGAAGCTTCCAAGCTGAGAAATCAA
This sequence comes from Artemia sp. Qi Xiang Cuo, assembly GCF_049724085.1. Taxonomy (NCBI): domain Eukaryota; kingdom Metazoa; phylum Arthropoda; class Branchiopoda; order Anostraca; family Artemiidae; genus Artemia; species Artemia sp. Qi Xiang Cuo. Next base: position 105,263,600 of record NC_142794.1, on the reverse strand, counting down.
GTGTTCTATGAATGTAGATTGGCTGAGAAGTCCTACGGTTCGAAAATGAACGAGCTTATGACCACAAACCCAGCCGGTTACTATAAAGGAATACGGCTTCTCACTGGCTCCTCTGTAAGGCAAAGTGTAAGCGTATACGACGAATCTGGGAATACACTCGACGCAAACGTTATTAATAAGTATTTTGCTAGTATTTGCAGAAGTAATCCACCAATTTCTAGTGTTCCCCCTTGGCTGTTCCATCTGAATTACCTGCGATTTTCCTTCAGGAATTTGCAAAGGTTCTTGAGAGATTTGAACCCAATAAGGCAACTTACCCTGGAGACATTCCAGCAACCATGTACAAAGAAAACGGAGCCTTTCCAGCTGAACCTCTGACTGCCTTTTTAAACCAATGTATTTGGAGTGGTACCTTTCCGGATGATTTAAAAAAAAGCAGTTATAACGCCAATACCTAAAGTTTCTAATCCAAAAGGGGTGAGTGACCTACGACCTATATGTTTGACCCAATTGTATCTAAAGTTCTCAAACATTTTCCAAAGAAATGGTTAGTAGAAGATTTCTGTGATAAAATAGATCCCTGTCAGTATTGATTTATCAAAGAATCTAGCACAGTACATTATCTCATCAAAATTGTGGAAGAAGCCCTAGAGCATCTAGAAAATAAAGATGTATTTGTAGAAATATTGCAAGCAAACTTAAAAAAGGCTTTCGACAAATCAAGCCATCCGGATATTCTTGAGTCAATGATAGATTTTAGAGCTTTTTTAATTCGGATAGTTTATAGTTTTTTACACGGGTGGCAACAGTGTGTTAGTGCTGATGGGATATAATCGGATTTTCTTGAGGTTTTCTGTGGAATACCCCAAGGTACCAAAACGGGACCTTTTTTATTTTTAATACTGCGTAACAAAATTGCGACTTGGCATGAAAACAGAGAGAAGTTTGCAGATGAATTGTCATTGCTGATACTTCATAAGCTAGGATCCATGATTAGTGCGGATGGTACAGTTCACCGTTTGGAGTCTGACTGTGAAGAAAAACGGCTTTCAATTAATAGCACAAAGTCAGCACTTATGAGAGTCTCATTTTTGAAAAAAAAAGTTCCTAGTCAAAGTGATATAAATGTGCCAATTGTAAATAATATGACAATTTTAAGTGTCACTTTTAACTGAAAAATATCATGGATGGATCATGTAAACAATTGTGCTAAGAAGGCGAATATAGCGTTACGTAATCTAGTCACAATTCGGCTATTCGGTTTTAGTCGTTTTTCACTGTTGAATTTTTATAAACTGTACATTCGGAGTATTTTAGAGTATGCTTATCCTGTGTTGCATCCGGGGCTAAGTAAAGAGCAAAGAAATGACCTTGAGAATGTGCAGGAACAAGCTACCCGTGTGATATTAGGTCCGAAATTCACGAATTATGATGATAGACTTAAAATTCTAGGCCTAGATGGACTTGATGCCAGGCGACACCAGCTTACAATGGCCATTGAACAGAAGCTTTAGGAGTCAAGCAGGCATCGAGATTTGCTCCCTGGGCCGGCAAGAACAGGGTGTAATACAAGGCACCAGAATAAATTTGAGCTTTGTAAGCCCATGGCTACCAACCGATTCAGATTGTCTTTTCGACAGTATTTTGTGTCTCATTTTAATAAGTAAGTGACAAGGAAGAGTGATTATTTAAATTATATTGTGTCTCATTTCATTCTTATTTGACATAATAAACTCGTATCGTATCGTAAGCTAAAATGGGAGATGAAGCCGCCCTGTCTAAAACGAAATACTTGATATTCCGGTTCGGAATGATAGCAACACAGTGAAATGGTACTTTTTGCTAATTTATTAGAAATTACCACAATAGAAATGATAAAGTAGCCCATAAAATAACAACTTAGTATGTGGCCCATAGTAAAGGAAAAATTGATATTGCAATAGTGCAGCAGGAAAAATAGATATTTTGCAGAATAGAGCAACATACACGGAAAGTTGAAGGAAAAAATAATTGAAATGGATATTGAGTCTTGCAGTGGACAAACTTATTTGCGAACTGACCTGATTAATTGAACAGAGATAAAACCCAGGAATACAATTACAATAGAATGTTATTATGTAGGTAAACATAAATGTCGGTAGTAACCTATCTAGTACTTTGACGATTACATTGACGATTACAAGAATATACAGTGCAAAGGTTTGACGATTGCAAGAATATACAGTGTAAAGGTTTGACGAGTACAAGAATATACACTACAGTTTCAATTGCGCAAGAAAACCCCATGCTTGGGACACTGTATTTGCACGTGAACATTTTAAAGGTTGGCCCACTAAAGTCGAGGTTGTTTTTTTTTTAAACTTGGCAAAGTATAATGTAGTCAAGCATGTTTTGCTCGTAATAATATAATTTAAAGCAAACAGGTTTTTTTTCTGTTTTTGTTGTCAATTGCGCAATGAATGTACGTCATGAATCCACGTGTACATTCTTTAAAAAAAAACTGATATGATATAAAGCAGTCAAACATGTTTTGGGGGCACGCACGAAATTATGTAACTCAACATCCGTTTTTATTCATCCTTGAAACCCCGTATAAGATGGTTATGCATAGGAATTTAATTTTCATTATGTTTTAACACATCAAGCATAGGACACTGCATATTATTAACTTTGAAAACAATGGATATTTCTATTTTCAATGTGAGTACACTTTCATTCTCTATTTCCAAAAAAAAAAAAAAAATGTTTTACTAGTAAATTCAAATTTCAGGGGGACTTAGCCCCCTCCCCTCCAACAATACAAAATCTTAAGAATATAATGAGTTAATTCGATAGAAACGGCAAAGCACGCTTTTTTCTATTATGTAAATAAAATCTCTCCTCCACAGCTATGTTTACAAGTTTTAATTGTTTTGAAAAACAGTTCTTTATCATTCAGAAATATCCCTTTTCCAATCGTGCGTTTAAAATTTGCTGTCTTTTTCCGGTTTGAATGAAAAGCTTGCGTGTTACAAAGAGAGTGACAGTTTTGGGATTCATATTTCACATACTCTTGCCATCACAGAGATTAAAACCATATGTGTTTATAATTACAGAAAGAGGTCCTTTTTGGAACCAAGATTCGACGTATCAGAAAAAAAAGCTTGGTGATTAAAACGAGATTTGTATATTTCTAGCCAAAACTCAGAATTGATAGGGGGCAAGATGGAGCGATGCCACATTCTGTGTGTTTTTTATCTAAGCCTTTTTAATTATTTCTAAAGTACTAATAGTTATAGCACTACAAACATCAGAATTGACTTTATAGGTCAAATTATATTATGGGGAGATGTTTTTGAAATCCCCCTTCCCTCCAAAC